>NC_142940.1:25095025-25172525 GCF_046866305.1 Octopus bimaculoides
TGTATGTATGTATTTCTTTGAAAGTACAAAGTTTTGTGGTGATCATTATCGCTACTGACTTTGTTGTTGTGGAGTCGTTGATTTCGGTTTTTTTTTTTCTACTTTTGGGTTGGGGAGAAGCCATTCCTTCGGTTGTATTTTTGATATTTGACCTCCTCTTCCATTGACCTTTTATGTCTTGTCCCTTGAGACAAATATTGTAGTTGGTTTGCAAAGGTTACTTGTGTTATAATTGATTAGAATAACTTGCTTAAGGTTAATGTAGTTGGAGAACTAAAGTTTCAATGTTGCTACAATCTATCTCTCCCCCACCCACGTTGATCTGCAACAGAGGAATAGGTTTAAATAGATGATGTTTACACACATAAGCGTATATGTGTGCTTATATATTATACATACATACATAATACATACACATATATATATATGTATACATATATATATATATATATATATATATATATATGTATATATATATATATATATATATATATATATATATATATATATATATATATATATATATATATATATATATATATATATATATATATATATATATATATATATATGCAAACATAAAATTAAGTTTGAAGCCTATTGTATCATGCTTAATAAATAATATCAAGAGTATAAAAAATATATAAACCTTGATGCCGAGTGTACACGAAAGTATTTGTATTATAAATGTAATTAGAAATGGCTAGAGAGTAGTTTTCTTATATTCGTGTTTTATTAAACATAGATCTATTTTCAAGTGTTATTTTTTTATTTTAGATCAGGGGTTCTCAACCGGGGTTCATATGACCCTTGAGGGTCCATATAAGATGCTTTGTAATTAAAGTTTATGAGCAATAAATTAGTTATACTTCTATAATACACAAAATATTTAAACAATTTTTTATACAATCCTTTATAACTAATTATAAAAATATAACTGGATTTTTTTTAACATCAGAGTAAAATAGGAATTTAAGGAGTCCGTAAGCAAAAGACAATTGAGAATCACTGTCTTAGACTTTTCGTATGTTGTCAGCTTTTTACGGTTGGTTTAGTTTCTAAAATCATCTTCGCCGTTTCTACACCTTCTGTTTCCCTTTCGAGAATTGAATGTATTGGGAGTTTGTGTTGTTTCTGGTTGAATTCCTGTTGACTTTTCTGTCAAATTGTTTGGCGGTTAGCTTCACGCATCAGCAGTTGATTTGTTTATCGAGTCAAATTTTCACCGTAAGTCTTTTGCTGTATTTTTTTATGCTACGGGTTAAATTTTTGATGTCTATGTTTTGCGATATGACTATTATTATCATAATCAATCTTCTATTGTTGTGAGGAATTTTATACTGTATGTATACTCTTCTAGTATTTTCCAATCTTTTTTTTTTGTGCAGTGGGTGATGCAATGTTACACAATATTTCCACGCTATGAGTGCATGGTAAATCTATGTAAATGATCCACTGTAAGAGCTAATGACCTGAAGTTTGCAGCTTTCAGTTTTACAGTAAAATTTATAGATCAGTTTGGTCTAATGTGATGCACCTTGTGTTCCGTTTTACGAGGATTTTAATTATGCAATGATATAACAATATATCGGGAAATGCACATCATAGAAATACACAAACAGCATATAAAAATCTAATACGTGAACTAAATTCTCAAAAACTATCGAACAGACGAGCATATTACTATAATCCTCGTAAAGCAGAACACAAAAGGCAACACTCTCGACCATAAACTTAAACTATCACTGCACTACAATGATGCCAAAACCAAAAACCTTCTTATCAATAACTAACCACAAGCTTGTAAACCCTCGAGAAAAACTGCGAATAGCCGATGCGATCAATAAATCTTACTGTAAAACTGAAAGTTGCAAACTTCATGACTCTAGCTGAGACATTGGACAGATCAATACAACTCTCTCACGTAGGCTCGCTGAGAACTGTCACCTCCCATTTAACATTGCCTATCAACAGAGCTTGGTAAATAACAACGGAATGAAGATCTGGCGTTTCAAGGTGATCGTTCAATCTTTTAACGATTACTGCACAATGATTGCATTTACTTGAGAAACGTATATTGATTATGTAATTTATGATGTATTGATTATGTAAATTATGATATAATTCTACTCTTGAATATACACACTGTAAATTATTCAAATGTGTATAATACAATAAAAAAAAACAATCAGAGTCCAAATTATATCAAATACTTGTCAGAAATTTGGATACGCAGAAATTAACATGCAGTTCAAAGCATCGGTTAACCATTCTAAATGACAATCTTTCACTGGATACAAACAAACACACATCATATATGCACACATATGTATGTATGTATGTATGTATGTATGTATGTATGTATGCATGTATGTATTTATGTATGTACGCAAGAACGTACGTATGTATGTATTTATGTATGTATTTATGTATGTATGTATTATGTATGTATGTATTATGTATGTATGTATGTATGTATGTATGTATGTATGTATGCATGTGCATGCATGTATTTATGTATGTATGTCATTATTCAATTTTAGTTCAAGATTTCTTGCCAATAGAGAAAAAGTCGGTTTCTAACCAAGATCCAAGAATATCCTCCATGCTTCATTGGAATTTCCACAACATCAACAGGGTATTTTTTTACATGTATGTATGTGCATGTGCAGATTTGTATCTTTTATTTTATGTATGTCTTCTCATGCATATACTTGCATATCTGTTCATATATACTTAAATGATAAACTTCTGGAACGTTTTACAGATTTTTACAGTTCCAGTGATGGTTTGGATCAGTAATCTTCGAATTAGCTTTCTCTTTTCTGATTTTGAGAAGCCTAATTTTTCAAGACTGGTATTTATACAATGTGTTACATATCCCAGTGCTCCAATAATTACAGGTATTCTTTTTTTCACTGATCTTCGTCTTTATATTAACATCTACTGGTCGGCTGATTTCCACAACTGTACATAGTTTATCTTTTCTATCCCAAATCATTATATTAGGTCTATTGTGTTTACATTTTAATGAGCTTTTCACAGAGACATTCCACCAGTATTCCTTTTTATTATGAGTGTCTATGGCTTCCACCATACTGTGGGTTCTTATTTCTTTATCCTCGAGGTTACACTTCCAACAGATTTCCTTATATAGTGTCCTAGCTACAACATCATATCTCATCGGTAGATAATAATGTGACGACATTTTCGTACAACTGCTTATGATGTGGGTGATATCTTCAGTGTTAACTCCACAAAGTCTACATCGGTTGTCACATTCTACTGCTTTTCCTGCATTGCTATCCCTTTTGTGCATCCGGTATTTGGTTGATATTTCCTGTTCCTGGATTGTAAACGCATACTCTTCAAAGTGGGTGGTACTAATCCAGTTGTTGGTCAACGATAGACTGCTTTGATGATCAATGTCATTATCATTTCAGAGTTCTCTTCGAACATATCCATGCGTGGCCTTCTGCTCATTCTTTCAGTCGATAATATGTTACGGTAGAGTCGTGAGACTTCTTTGAGTATGTATTTCAGGTTATCATACGAGGAATGCTGCTCAAGGAACTGCCTTCCAGGTCTTATGATATTATCAACCTCATGTATGTATATGTGTATGTATGTATGTATGTATGTATGCATGTATGTATGCATGTATGTATGTATGCATGCATGTATGTATGTATGTAAAATAAGTGAAGCTTAAAAAGACAACACAAGAAAATTTAACAGCTTATTTGTCTAACTGCTATTCCTGTATTATCTTTTTTTCGCGTTCATCTTGCATTTAAGGCTGACGCGACCTCCTCCGGATTCGACCTCGTAACTACAACTCTGAGCTCTATATGAGATTACCACACGTATTCCTATGGATATCCATTTATAGATATATTGTATGGTTACCTTATTGTAGGTATGGTGGAATGCTTGGTGCTTATAAGGGAATGCATGGTACTTATAGTAAAACACCATTTAATTGCGAGCACTACACATCTGTTGATGGGTGCTACATCAACATTACTAAAATGTATGCACAGGATATGTTGCAAGCCTGCATACATCTTCAAGCACAATAAACACATGCGTTATACACTCTTTGTTTACATGGTGAGAAACGTGTTTCACACACAGCACTGTTGGCGAACACTGGCAAATGCCACTGTCTGAATTTGTACAATGGCGTGACTTTGGTATACCTAAAAACATTTAGTTAATCGCTAGATCAATGGTTCTCAACCTTTTTTGCCTGAAGATTCTAACATGAATATGCTAATCACTGCTGATTTCGTCACAGGGGAACAGATTCTCCTTTACGATGAACATGTGTTCATAACACACTCGATTCATAAGTGCAAGGGATTCCAGGACATCCAAGGTTTTGACATCATTGTGTCTCATCAACCGGAAGTACCCCTGGACCAAAGAATCTAACAAGTGCCGAGGTCCAATCCATAATTTCAGCGAACAAGCTGTTTGTTGATCGGTGGTTGATAACTGACAACCGATCATATGAACATTATATGCAAGCTTTCTTGCTTCTCAAGCGATCTTGTCCTTTCACTGGTCAGTCGTTTATTTTTTTCCATCTTTGTCTAAATCTTGTTTTTTCCAAAGCCGACAGACACATTATCTTTTCCCCCTTATCGTGCAATACTTACCTTTCTATCATTTTTATTTATCGATGTCTCTATCCATCTGTCCACCCATCCATCCATCCATCTCTATATCTATCTATGACCCTGTCTGTATATCTGACTCTTTATATATCTATCTACCTATCTATCTATTCCTCTTTGTACTTGCCTTCCTATTGCTTTTCCTGTTTACCCATTTTCACATAACTGTTTCTTTTTCTCTATTTTTGTATTATTCTTTCAATTTTTGCGTTCATTTACCTGTCTATCGTATTTACACTCAGTCTTCCATCATTGTAATCTAACTATGCTTATCTCTACCATCACTTTCTCTCCTCATTTCATACTTCCAGCTCTGTTTTATCTCCGAAACAACACTCGCACCTCTCTCTCTCTCTCTCTCTCTCTCTCTCTCTCTCTCTCTCTCTCTTCTCTCTCTCTCTCTCTCTCTCTCTCTCTCTCTCTCTCTCTCTCTCTCTCTCTCTCTCTCTCTCTCTCTCTCTCTCTCTCTCTCTCTCTCTCTCTCTCTCAGCACACCTGTATACTTTTCTTCTCTCCCTTCCAGCAAAAATACTACGAGACATTTGTCCTATCTCTGAAGCAAACAATTTATCTTTTAATTGACCGCTCAGCTGCTTTTTCAGTCTCTCCCATATGCTGGTTTGTCTAATTAATTTTTTTTTATTATTTTGTGTTACTTTGCACAGTCAATCTCATTGTGTGTGTGTGTGTGTGTGTGTGTGTGTGTGTGTGTGTGTGTGTGTGTGTGTGTGTGTGTGTGTGTGTGTGTGTGTGTGTGTTTTGTTTTATATTTTCAATGTTTCTGTCCTCGTCTATATTTTTGTCTTTGCATATATTATTTTTCTGCTCTCCTCGAAACACGTCTTTATTCACTGTTCAGTCTACATACTACACATTTTATTTTTATTATTGTACTTCTCTCAATATTTTTCTGTCCTTCTAGTTTCTCATGTCCGATCGTTTATATTCTAGTTGCGTACGTTCATGACACACCAAATTTAAATTATATTGCTGGGGAGTATCGGAATTGTGATGTTATTTGGTTGACAACTGATGAGAGTTGAACTTGTCTGCATCCGTTGTTTGTGTTGTTCTCTGTATTTAGTTCAGAGAATTCGTCGTCCTCTTTTACCACATTTTTATCATACATAGATAGATACACTCACATATATATGTGGCGGGTGTATGTATGTACATCTAAATAATACAAATACACACACACTTACACACACCTCCCTTCGGCGATCCCTTCTTCGTATATTCACACCATTCGCATACATTCGCATACCTCTATTCATCTATCTTATCTCTATGAAACACAGATATTCACATTGGTATGCGGATACGATAACACCACGCACGCACGCACACACACACACACACACATACACACACATACACAAACAAACACACACACACACAAACAAACACACACACACACACACACACACACACACACACACACAGATACACACACACACGCAAACAAGCAAACACACGAACGAACACAAACACACATATAAACACTTTCACACTCTACATTGCTTGACAGCTTTGCATCACATTTTTCCCCCGTCTTTTCACCAACCATTTGTGATCAACTATTACTCACTGTTCAGCTTGCCAACGCTGAAAGCACATACATAGACACACACAACACATATAAACATGCAACGAATGGCACTATCCTTCAACATTTGCACACTTCAATACGTATACACAGAACATACCAACACGCACGTCACTACCACTCATGCTTGTCTTCAGACAACAACACCCTTTGATACTTGCATCAACACACCTCTGCTTTTAACTGTTCAAAAGAACAGCATTCCCACCTCGTTTCCAACCCTTTGCATTCATTTCTTTCAATATCTATTTCTTCCTTACTCCCTCTATGCTCCTCTCTTTTTTTTTTTCTTCTGATGGATGGCTAGCGTTCGAAAGGTTTAAGTCACTCTTTTTTCATTAAGGCATTAAACTACTAACATATTTGACAAATTTTGTCCTTCCTGTATCATCTTTTCAATGTTCATTGTCTTTATACAATACATACATATGTGTGTATGTGTGTGCGTGTGTGTGTGTGTGTGTGTGTGTGTGTGTGTGTGTGTGTACGTATGTATGTATGTATGTATGTATGCATGTATGTATGTATGTATGTATGTATGTATGTATGTATGTGTATATATATTCTTTTATTCTTTTATTCTTTTACCCTTTTACTTGTCGATACCAACTATGAAATTTGAGATTGATTAACAAAGTTGGCCGTTGAGGTTAAGAATATAGTTTGTGAAAGGGTGTAATATGATATCTAAGGTCTGCGACCCAGGTGAGATAGGAGTCTGCTACACTAGTTCTTAGGTAGGCTGGAGTGGGGGTGTAGGTAATATTTTATTATAGCAGGCATAGAGCAGTGGGTAGCAAGGAGAGGACCTAAGATAAATTAAGGATAAACAATAAAGAAAACTAAAGCAATAAAAAAAGTGAATAAAAATAACAAATTGCAGTCATATCCTGGTTACATCATTACAGAATACAAGTTCTCGTTCCTTCAATTTGATATAAATGCATAGCATTCAAGAATATCCTCCATACTCCTAAATAAGGCCCTAATTTATGCAAGAAACTTCACAGCCATTACCAATGGTAAGATTGAAATTATTCTATTAGCTAGAAGAGCTATAATTGAATTTGAAGGTAGTATGTGGACGAGAAGTGACACCCGACAATTTTGATATAGCCATGGGTCGAGCGACTCGGCCCAGATTACTGACATTGTAGGAATCTACCTTTTTCATTACCTTATATATATATATATATAAAACAAGCAAATATATATACACACACACATACACACACATACACACACACACATACACACACACATACACACACACACATACACACACACATACACACACACACACACACATACATATATATGAGAGAGAGAGGGTAAGACAGATTGTATTAGTTCCGTGGAAATTGAATCAGACAAAGGTGCCTACTTTCAAATGTAGCAACTTAATACAGGATACATGTACAGAGTTATATTCTTTGTTTTTAATACAAATAATGGTATATTCTTTAGACAATTACATGGCATATATCGAACAATCCATTAAAGTACACAGTTTCATCGAGTAAACAAAGAACGTATGCGAGTACCATTACATACAAAAGCTTCTTACTAACATCATGGGTACGTGTTTGTCTGTGCGTGTGTGTGTGTGGTTGTGTGTGTGTGGTTGTGTGTGTGAGCGTGTGTGTGTGCGTGCGTGCATTCTTCCTTACTTTGGACATTGTCTTCAATTCAATATCATTACTTGTTGAAGGCTTTTCAATTAATATTAAAATATATACACGTGACTATAGGTATTCAGCTAATGGGATATCAAGATTTAAAGCTTACCACTGAGGAACTATTTCTGGAGCGATGTTTGATTCTTGACAGGTGCTGTCAATATAGATATATCTGGTAATAAAATTTAAAAAATAAATCCATTGGTAATCTAGATTAAGTCAGCGTCTGTATGTTAACTAATGTATAATTAAATTATATCTAGGTCACACGAGCAAATATGATGTCAATATGTTTGCATGTGTGTGCGTGTGTGTGTGTGTGTGTGTATGTGTGTATGTGTGTATGTGTGCGTGTGTGTGTGGGTGTGGGTGCGTGTGGGTGTGGGTGTGGGTGCGTGTGGGTGTGTGTGTGTGTGAGTGTCTTTGTGTGTGTGTGTGTGTGAGTAGTGAGTGTTAGCATATGGACATAGCTTGCCACTTCAATTCACCAAGCGAGTTACCTTGCATTTGGCTGTTCGTAGGGTTTTACAACATTATGAAACACCAGTTTCCTATCTGTCGTTGCTTTTCCTGGTATCAATAACCAACGTGTCTTTTCTGGAAATACACACATGCACATACACACTCACACACACACACAGACACACATACACACACACGCGCATACACACACACGTACACACACACAGCACACACACGTGTACATGCACATACGCACGTGCACACACAGGAGCACGCACGTATGCACGCACACGCACGCAAGTACATGCATGCACGCACGCACACGCATGCGCATATGCACACCACATTCACGCACACACACACCTCAATAAACGGTTATACGTGCATTTTCACAACATCTCCCTTTTTCTTTCCATATATTCATATATAATTAGTTATACCTTTACGAGCCGTACATTCCCACACTTCACAAACACTCATACACACATTCTATGGAGTGTTGCTCATGGCTTCAACACAATTTCTTACAATTCAACACAATGCAATACAACACAGTAGCACACCTCACAGGTTTACACTCACCTATATAAACATTAATTCCCACAGGCATACAAATTCGTGGTTGAAAAAATGTTTCATTTCTCTTAACCACAAATATTTATGCCTGTTACTCTTATTTGGATGTAAATAAACCAACCCCGGTTGTCGAGCAATGGTGCGATAAACACAAAAACATATATACATATCATATATGCATATATAATACGTATAGAATAAGTACTAGGCTTACAAAAAATAAGTCCTGGGATCGATTTGTTCGACTAAAGGCGGTGCTCCAGCATGACCGCAGTCAAATGACTGAAACAGGTAAAAGAGTAAAAGAGTAAAAGAGAGTATATATATATATATATATATTTATATATTATATAGATAATATAGATATATGTATATATCCATACATATATGTACATACCTACATCTATATGTATACATACATGCATATATGGGTACAGGACAAAAAAAACGTTAAACTCAATAAGAAACGAAAACATAAAAACGAAAACAGAAAACGAACTTTTTTCGAGCAACGAAAACAAACAGAGAAACGAGACATGCAACATAAAGAGTATACCCCTTCGTCAGTTGTCCCTGTTCCATCTACTCTGCGTTTCGAAGGCAAGGACAATACGCGACTTCATTGAAACAGTCCTTCCCGAAAAGCAAATTAAATAAAATTTTGAATTTTTTGCGGAGGGTGAAAGCGTTAACAAGAACAGGCCAGTGAGAACAAGACAGTAAAAACAAACGGTGAGCCAAGACGATAGAAAAATTATTATGAACGCTAAGTAGAAGGGTCATGAAGAGACAGATAAAAAAAACGTCTGTTCTTTAGGAAGACCTGTGGGCAGAAAGAAAGAACCGTTTTACTATCTCTCTCTCTCTCTCTCTTGTTTTTCATCCTTTTTGTTTTTCTCTCCCGCCCTTTCCTTATTCTCTCCCTTTCTCTCTCTCTCTCTCTCTCTCTCTCTCTCTCTCTCTCTCTCTCTCTCTCACTCACTCCACCTCTTCCTTCTTGACTCTCTCGTGGCTGACACGTGACGAAAGGGGTTCTATATGTATGTATACATATAGATGTAGGTATGTACATATATGTATGGATATATGCATATATCTATATTATTTATATTATTATATGATCGAACACCACACATCCTTTTCCAAGTAAGTTTTATATATATATATATATATATATATATATATATATATATATATATATATATATATCACCTTCAAACCTTCCAGTATATATATATATATATGAAACTACACTTCAAGTATTGTTCTCTCTTCTTTCAGCACATCACACTCTTTACCACTTCATACTAAAAATATCCGCCTATGGATATAATAATAGATTACTTTATTTTTTCTGTCTCCGATGAAGGGAAGTACTGGATCTTCCCAGAAACAGCTGTAAGATTCTATCCATAAAATACTTCTCCAACATTACATTTGCTCTCTTTATCTTTTTGTTTTTATATATTTACATATGTATATATATATATATATATATATATATATATATATATATATATATATATATATATATATATATATATATATATATATATATATATATATTAGGGGGAAAAATCAAAACCAAGGCAGAACGAGTATCTCAAGTCATTTAGAATAATTTATCAGGTCATTAAGAATGAAATGTTCGATTTTGAACTGAAAGTTTATTTTACTTTATCTCAAAGCAGTGCAGCTAATCAAAGTATGCACCTAAATTATCAACACAATTTTGCCATGTTATCGGTAGCTTATTTATGCTGGCAACGAAGAATTTTGTAGAGCAAAGGCTGTTTTTGCATCTTCAGATTTGAAGTTTTTTCCTTGCAAAAAGTTGTCTAATGCCTGGAAAACGTGATAATCAGTTGATGCAAGGTCTAGTGAATATGGTAGATGACAGAGTACATCCAGGTTCGGTCCCTGTAACTTGAGTAGCCTTCTTTGTGCAATATGTAGTCGAGCATTGTCTTGCAAGAGAATTGCGCTGTCCCTGTTGACCAATCTCGGTTGTTTAATTGCAAGTTCACTCATCATTTCATCCAATTGGTTGATGTATACATCCTCCGTAATTGACTTACCAGTTCTTGTGAAGCTGTAGTGGATGACACTAGCGCTGGACCACCAAACAGACATTATTAACTTTTATGGGGAATACTCTGTTTTGGATTGTGCTTTGGCACTTCGTCTCTATCCAGTCACCGTGCAGAACGCTTGCTATTGTTGAAAAGAATCCATTTTTCATCACACTTAACAATACGATGCAAAAACGGTTCGCTTTTATACCGTGACAGCAAAGAACAGCAAGTTTCAAGACGTCGTATCATTTGTTGCACGTTCAGTTTGTGTAGTACCCACTTACCAAGCTTCTTTACCTTTCCGATTTGTTTCAGATGGTCCAATACATTTGGAATCGAAACATCAAACTTTGTTGCTAACTCACGCGTAGCTTGAGATGTATCCGCTTCCTCTACAGTTTCCAGCTCATCATTATCCACCTTGGTCTCAGGTCTTCCACGGGGCTGGTTTTCAAGAGTAAAGTCATCAGACTGGAACTTCTCAAACCATCGACGTACAGTAGGCTCATTCGCCACGTCTTCACCAAACACTTCATTGATGTTTTGAGCTGTCTGGGATACATTGGTTCCACGACGGAACTCATATTCATAAACAACACGAATTTTTTATCTATCTATGGGTTCACAAAAATTTATTTACAACAGAAAACGCACAATATAATCAGACACCATGAATTGCATTTCGAAAAGCGATGATCTAACTCTTCAATGATGTAAAAAGAAAAGAATTGTCAGGATAAAACGTTAGAGTTAACAACTATCAAACTTGGTGCATAAGAAAATCGGACATTTTATTTTTAATGACCTGATAATTAGGGTAAAGTGAATTTAAAGTCTTACAGCCGTTTCTCAGATAGCTCAAGTGGTAGGTTAGCATGTTCATACACTGGGTATCCCGTCATCAGAGACAAGGTATGAATATTTTAGACGTGGAAAAATTTACAGTTTACAAGGAATAAAATTCACAGTTTATAAAGATTAAAATAGAAGAATAAAGGAGTAAACTTGAAGACTAAAGATTAAAAGTAGCTAGAAGAAAATAGATAGGAGAATAGTGTTCACAACTCATTTTTCCCAGAGAATATGGATGTTGGTCGGTATTTCCATGAAGGTACAGGTCATTAGTTAAAATCCCAGGTAAATCCAGGCAGTGTTTTGGCAGTATTTTGAATGATGTATTCATATCGTAAATGTGTATTCATTTTGTGCATGGGCATGCTAACCTACCACTTGGGTTATCCCAGAGACGGCTGTAAGGCTTTAAATTCACCTTACCCCAATTAAATTATACGAAATGACTTGAGATACTCGTTCTGCCTTGGTTTTGATTTTTTTTCTCTAATATAATATATAACTGCTATAATAGAATCCTAAGACAGATCCCCAGATCAACCTTAGTTGTGATCTTGGAACCTAACGGTCGACCAACTGTAGTTCTTACCCAACGTACCTATTTGTTTAGATCACAAATGATCTAAACCTCTCATATTCTTTATATATATATATATATATATATATATATATATTAGAATGTTTTGAGGTGATGTACAGGAATTATATATTAGAAAAAATAATAAGGTACTCAGATATCTGGACGGTTGTACATTTACAAATTTTTATTAATATGTCACATGTTTTATAAATTAGCGCTTGCATCTATTCTTGTAGAATCTCCAGATATATATATATATATATATATATATATATATATATATATATATATATATGATGGGCTTCTTTCTGCTGCTTCCGTCTGCCAATATCAACTCACAAACTCGAAGTTGAAGCACAAGGCACTTGTCGAAGGTGGCCAGCAATAGAACTAAACCCGGAACCATGTGGTAGGGAAGCAAGCTTCTTACCATACAGCCATGCCTGCGCTTGTTCTTAGCAGAATGTGTGTGTGTGTGTGTGTGTGTGTGTGTATGTGTGTTTGCATACCAAATCCACTCACAAGATTTTGGTCGGCCCAAATCTATAGTAAAAGACACTTGCCCAAGGTGCCATATAGTGGGACTGAACCCGAAACCATGCGGTTGGGAAGCAAGTTTCTTATTACAAAGCCACGCCTGCAATGGGTCTCTACAAAGTATCCGTCAGCAAAACGTGTTTCTTACCACACAGCCATGTATGCGCTTATATTAAAATAATATTTATAATAATATTAAAATTTGACATGATTTGATCGTAAGGAGTATAAGAATATAAGGTCAAAACTAAATGCCGTAATGTCCAGTTACTGCCTTTAATTTACAGTAAATTAATTTAAATATATTTCTGCAAACAATTGAATTACCAGAGTAATGGATTGGTTGATCAAAGAGTATTTCTTCTGGTTCTTTATTTTCTGAGTTAAAATCGAGACAAAGTCAATTTTGCACCTCGTTTCTCTGAGATCGCTAAAACATGGAATTAATCAAGTATAGGGAATGATTTAATCGATAAACGCCTTTCAAAAGAATTTCTTTTCATTACTTGTCCCAGAAATTATATATATATATATAAATATATATATATATATATATATATATATATATATATATATATATATATATATATATATATATATATATATATATATATATATATATATATAGGCGCAGGTGTGGCTGAGTTCAATCCTACTGCTTGGCACCTTACTTAGGCAAGTGTCTTCTACTATAGCCTCAGACCGCTCAAAGCCTTTTGAGTGGATTTGGTAGACAGAAACTGAAAAAAAGCCCGCCGTGTGTGTGTGTGTGTGTGTGTGTGTGTGTGTGTGTGTGTGTCTGCGTGTGTGTGCCTTTGGGCTTGTGTTTGTACCTCACTGTCGTTTGACAAGTGTTGGTGTGTTTACGTCCTCGTAACTAAGCGGTTGGGCAAAAGAGGCATGTGTAATATTTACTTTCATTATATACATAGTTATATATATGTATGTATGTATGTATGTATGTATGTATGTATGTATGTATGTATGTATATATATCCTGAGTACGATTTTAAACTGTATCCGCTAGAGGAGTTTTTGTCCGGGAATTTCAATCTTTTGAGAAGTATGGAACCAGCTCTTAGCCACTGTTGTTCCAGGTCTACTCTGACCCAGAGCAGTAGCACCTGTCAGGGTTCCAGGTATGAATTAACTAGCACATGTCCAATGTGGTCACTAAATTTTAATGTGAAACTGAAAGACTCTAGCTGTTATATTAACTGCACGGGAACACAGACATACACTTGGTTAGTTTCGAAGCGTGCAGCAAAACCACAGGGAGTGAGCGGCCCCGAACTGTTGTATCAAGTTCCTTCTAGGAAGGATGTAAAACCTGCCGTTTCACATGATTACTGGCCACCTCGCCTCCACGTGTCCCCATGTACTAATCACGAAGGCTCAGGGAATGTTACTCGTGTTCTATAAGCATTTATCACTATAATCCAGTGACGTACAAATGTCTTTTTATGGTTATCTTATTCGTCATTCCATCAGCTACAATACTATGGCAACAGAGAAGTGGCGATGCATGCAGACCTAACCAGTTGGAAGCGCTTAGCAAGATACAGCTTTTGTCTGTCACCTATGCTTCAAGCCATGTAAATCTGCAACGAGACTGATTAGTCTCTTGAAAGGTCATGGGTGGAAGGTAGAAATACTATCGACAGCGAAGAAGTGCAAGGAGACGGCAATCATCGATGAAAGTGGAACATTCACCATTTATTTATGTATATGTATGTGTGTGTATGAATGTATGTATGTACGTACACACACACACATATATATATATGATGTGTGTATGTGCGTGCGTGCGTGTGTGTGTGTGTATGTGTGTGTACATGTGTGTGTGTGTAAAATACCTTATTGATTGTTAGGAGGGTAAAAGAAATCATAAATTTTATGCTAACCTTGATTACATTACCATATCTTTCTAAAGTTTTTTACCTTCAAGACCACATGCACTTTCAAAGACCTATTGTTATCCTTAGTTATCCATCCACGATACATATCTTTCTGACGCACATTAGTTTCTGAGTTACAATACTTTTTAGAGCACATTACTTTCTTGGAGACATCAGATAAAATGAAATTACTGCAACCAAGATTCCAAAGAAGATCACGAACTTAGTTGACTGAGAGTTCACCTTCATAATACGTCACATAATACATCACTCCACATACATAAATAGAATATTGTGCATTAGATAAATACTTGTTTCGTTTTTGAGTGGTTTTATACTATGAAAACAGTACGTGAACTTCAGAAATAAAGTTATAGAACTTTGTCATATTTTCGAAAATGTAACTCAAACCTTAGGTAAACAGCAATAAGTGAGGACATTTAAGTTGTGTTTTGAAAGTGTTTTGTCCTTTGAGACTAAGAATATGTCTCATAACTTTATAGCAGTTAATGTTATATGTCAGATGATTAAATATATAAAAAGAGATTAATAATTGTTTGAAACACGACCGCCTGCTATATTTTGTTTAAAGACCTTTCGCATCATAGATTATTCAAACGTATCAAAGCATTTTCCCTCGTGATGTTAGGCTCCACACAGTGCTTGCGCCTTTGGTCTCCAGAGAAATACCACTATGTCCTGTGGCAGCATATAGTTGGTAAACTTGAATCTGTATATCGCTGTTTAAAGTTTTGTTTAAGTATTCAATGTCATACAATACTTCCCATTAGCGAACCGAAACACTAATTAATTAATTAATAAAATGTAGTCATAATTGAATTAATATTGCTCTTACAGATAGCATTTCCTTATTTGTAACAGTATCATGACGACAAATTATAAGGTTAGTTTCATTTCCTTGTGGTCAGTCACCGAGAACCAAATGGTTGCTATGGTAAATATATTGATTTCTTTCACTAGGAAAAAGATACGATTTTTACAGAACATAGGACATTCAATAGATTTCTAGATTTATTTTATCAAAATAAAAATGATCAGAGATAAAACTGACGCTTCAGAATTTGGCTTCAAACAGGGCGTATGTAAAATAGATACACTAAAGCGACCTCAGTTAGAAAAGTAACATTTTTTTGTCGCAATGGCTAAGTACTGTAGTCAAGAAAACTCAGCTGATAAGAAATTCAACCAGACGCAAATACCCACAGCCCAACCCAGTAGGTATTCTTGTACCTGTCCCATCCTCCAATTTATGATAGGGCTAGGCATATAATCGAGCCATGTTATTTAAAAGATGAATTTTAATGAATCTAATAATCCTTAAACGGAAGCTCTATGTTTAAAAGTTTCTATTTTATTGTATTTCTTTTTTTTTAATATCCAAAAACAGTGGATTAATCAAAAACAGGCTAAAATACCCCATCGCATTTCAAGGTGGGAAAGAAATGCATCTTAGTTCTGAGTTCAAATGCTACCAAGGTTGACTTTATCTTTCATCCTTTTGGTGTCAATGAATTATGTACCGATTGAGCCCTGGGGTTAATGTAATCAACTACCCCCCTCCCCCAAAATTTCAGGCCTTGTGCCTATAGTATAAAGGATTATTGATTACATAATCCCATCTATTTGGCAAATAGGGCGTAAAATTCTTCAGGTTTCGAAACAAGGAAATACCTAATATCATGTTTAACCTTTTCACAATTGATGAATTGTCTTCCCTTTAAATAATCCTTTCTGCTGTAAGCACAAGGCCTGAAATTTGGGAGAGGAGACTAGTCGATTACATCGAAACCAGTGATCCACTGGTACTTAACTTATCGATTCCGAAAGGATGAAAGACAAAGTCGACTTCGGTGGAATTTGAACTCAGAACGTAGCGGCGGACGAAATACCGCTAAGCATTTCATCTGGCGTGCTAACGATTCTGCTCGCTCTCCGCCCTCTAAATAATGTTGCAATGACCTGAAAACATGACATTTAGACGGAGCAATGTCAGGAGAGTAAAAAAGATGATGCAAACTTTCATATTTAGTGCTATAATCTTTTCCTGGGTGATTTAGGCAATATGCTGTCTTGCGTTTTTGTACACAAGCAGCACACCTTTACGACTGGCCAATAATGAGCACTTTTTCAGCAATTTTTTGCTCAATGCTTCCAGTTGACGACAATATTAACTTTTTCGCTTTGGTTTAAGACGTCATGATAGACGACAGCCTTCATATCTCTCCAAACACAGGGCATAACTTTTTCTCGGATGTAGTCCCGGTTTCAAGGTGGATTCTCCTTTTCGTTGAGTGCTAACCATTTTCGTTTTTTAGTTGGATTATGGAGAATCCACTTTTCATCATCTGTGGTGATTCTACTCAGAAAAGGTCAAAGATGAGCAGAAGGTAACTCTTTAATTAAGCTGGGAAGCAGTCAGATGATGAGGGAACTACCGACTAAGTTTAGACACTTCTCGTAGTTCATGAAGTTGTTGCATGACTAAAGAGTGATTTGAACTCTTTTGCTAATTCTTTTGCAGTAGGCGTGGCTGCATGCTAAGAAGTTTGTTTCCTAACCACATGGTTCCGGGTTCTGTCCCTCTACGTGACACTTTGAGCAATTCCGACCAAAAACTTGCGCATAGATTTGATATACAGAAACTGAAAGAAGACCATCGTGTGTGTGTGTGTGTGTATGTGTGTGTGTGTGTGTGTGTGTGTGTGTGTGTGTGTGTGTGTGTGTGTGTGTGTGTGTGTGTGTGTGTGTGTCTTTGTCACTGTGATTGTTTCTCACCACCGCTTGATAACTGGTGTTGCTGTGTTTACGACCCGTAACTTAGCAGTTCGGCAAAAGAAACCGATAGAATAAGTACCAGCCTTTGCAAAAAATAATAAATATTCGTTCGACTAAAAGTGGTGCTCTAGTCATGCTCGCAGTCTGACTGAAACAAGTAAAAGATAACTACGGTTTTCAGAAGCTCAATATTGACAGAATTTGGTCACTCAGATCGAGTGGAATCTACAAGAGAAAAATTTCCCGAACGAAACTGGTCTAACTATCGTTGGCATGTCAAGATACTTTAACCTTCATTTCCACAGAGAGAATGAATAATTCTGGCTGGTTCCATTGTTTGAACCACCCGTTTTTAAATTCATACAGTATACGATGTTTGATATAAATCTGATTTAAACAAAGAAACAAAATCAAAATTAGAATGTACGAGGTGGTATCAAAAAGTTCCCGGACTAGTTTTGTAGCACACCAACAGATGCCAGCACACGGCTGCTTGCACGGTGAAAGCTAGCAATGACCTTCATGAGGCAGTGTACCAAGTAACATCGCTGTGTTTACTTCGCAAGTTGTAAAATTTGTGTTTTTGTCATCATGTGTATGTGTAGTCTGTGATTTTTGTCAAGGACAGGAAATTGAAACAAAGAACCAACAGGAAATTTTGCGTTAAACTTGGAAAGTCTGCTGCAGAAAAAGTGAGCATACTTCGGCGATGTTTCGAGTGGCACAGGCGCTTCAAGAGGCACCACAGAGCCGCAGCCCAATCAAGAGCATGCTCATCGCTTCTCATCGACACCCGCGGTATTGTGCATCGAGATCTCGTCCTCCAAGGCCAGACCGTCAATCGAAAATTCTACTGCGACGTTTTGAAGTGTTTGAGGGACGATATTTGGCGAAAGCAACCGGATCTGTAGAGCGCGAAGAAATGGATTCTTCACGACGACAATGCAGCCTGACACAGAGCTCTCCTCACTTGCAAGTTTCTCCCCCAAAACAACATGGTATCGCTTCTGTCCCCGCTCTATTCACCATATTTAGCACCTGCGGACTTCCATCTTTTCCCCAATATGAAAATGCTGTTCAAAGGTCACCGTTTTAACACCGTTGTCGAGATCCAGAGCGAATCGCAGAAGGTGATCGAATCGCTTATAGAAAAACGACTTCCAGGCCGGATTCCAAAAGTGGCAGGAACGCTGGGACCGGTTTACTGATGCGCAAGGTGAGTATTTCAAAGGCGATGATGTTAAAACTTAGGTAAATAAGTTATTTTTCATTAAACATAAATAGTCCGGGAACTTTTTGATACCACCTTACTAAAGTTAATGTTTATTTTATCTTAAATACTGAAAAAGTAACCCCGGAGTGTTCATGTCAAAAATACGACAGCATTTTCTTTCTAGCCCCTTGCTATACATTAGGGTTAGGGTTGAATGAATATAGTTACAATCATAGTTCATATTTATATCATACAAACCTGCTTATAAACATACCTAGATTAGTAATAAAGTGTAGTATTTCGATACTTCAGAGTTTGATCATATGCAGCCGTGTCACATGTCACACTGAAAAACAAATACCATATAAATTTCGCAAATCTAAATATAAGTTCGTATACCATCGAGAGGGATAAGTTTTAAATGTTTGGCCAAATACATTCTTCGGAAAAATATAATTAAATGTTTTCGGTAGAACCGACTCTTTGTCGGTTCTACCGAAAACATTTAATTATATTTAATAAAAGGGTACTATTTCAAATTCTGCCCAGAATGTTAGAATTACGTCTCAGAAGATCAAGTGGCTGCTCGACCTGCTCGCAAAAACAACCAAATCGCTCTAAAATCAAACCCTACCGTGTTATATGAAATGGGTACATTAGATAATGTAGTCCTACATACCCTTAAAAAACGGTAGCATTTGATCATAGCTCTATTTGGTCATACTTGACCTGGGACTAAACAACAATAACACTTACGAACTTTCATATTTTATTGTTTTTTTTTGTGTTATTTCTGTTTTGTTTTGTTTTTGTTTTCTTTTTTGCCGATGTAGATTTCCATTGTTTCTTTCGTAGTCAGGTTTTATAATTTTACTTGGGTGCAATCCATGTGAGAACCAGAGAAGGTTATGTGCAAAAATACATTTAATGACTAAAACATTAAACAGCTGTATTATGAAGGAGTGCTGAAAAGTTCCTGGTTTTCATTTTATCGTAAAAGGCCTGACTGGATGCCTAACCTTCCGAGCTCTTTTACAGGGCGTCAATAAGTGTGTGAAGCCGAGAGGGAAATATATTGAATACATGATCGTCCTGTATTTTTTCTTTTACCCAAAGCCAGGAACTTTTCAGCATCCCCTCGTATATATTCACACTGTGTAACCGGTATTTAGTACATCTCATATGAAGAGCAAAAGAAATACAACATTAACTTTTTCCTAAAATGTCATCCACATGTTATAATTAAGCAGTTAAACAGATGATATTAATGTATTTTAGTATGTTATTTAGTGATTCAATTGCAATTACTTCGGCATGTTATAATCATGATGCACTTCCGCTGAGAATTTTCAAGCCAAATCCCTCCGGACCTGCCCCAGATAATTACAGATAAGATAAAAATAATGTCAGTAATTAACTAAAATTAATTTGCTATTGCCAGTTTTGTTACATGTACAACTGTATATTTGAAAAGTTCATTTCGCAAGCAAGTGATTCATGCTTCCAACAGTCGGCAAGGCATCTTAGTCAAGTTTCGTTTAATATAACCAATAACTTATGAGCGGAATTCGGTTGGTAGGAATTCCGCAGAGGTAAGTCTATGTATGAGTCTTAGGCTGGCGTAAACCGACCTAAAAGCTGTTACTGTTTTTTTTTTTCTTTTTCTATTGTGTTTTCTGAATATTCCATAATAGATAAAGTGGCGAGCTAGCAGAATCGTTAACATGCCGTATAAAATGCTTAGCGGCATTTTATCTATCTTCATGTTCTGAGTTCAAATTTCACCGAGATCGATTTTGCCTTCCATTCTTCGGGATCGATAAAATGAGTACCAGTTGAGCACTGGGATGATTTAGCCGACTTACCCTACCCACCGAAATATCTGGCCTCCGAATCCTTAATATAGTGATTCGATAAACAGATATCGATAAAATAAGCACCAAAAGAGAATGAGTATTGCTGTCAAAATGATAGATTATACCTCAAAGGCCGGGTCAGAGAAGGGCTGTAGTCAATGAGTGAAAGCAGTAAAAGGACAAATATATGGATGTCATTATACTTTCCGTGTTTATTGTTATAATGACCAGTACACAGTAAAGATGACCAATGTTGAATATAGCTCTCATTGAATACTGTAAATAAAGGATCTTGTAATGGGACACTACCTTTACATTGTGCTCTTTTTACTAATTGTTGCAGTCAGCTACCATGCTATACTGTAATTCAGAATGCTGTCAATTCTACAACAGAAATAACGCAGATTCATTTCATAGTAATTTACAGAGAATTGAAGGAATTTTCCTGCTTGAAGCGTAACTTGCTGGATCATCTCTAGCATAATGATAAAGTCCTCTCAACCTGCGAACTTTTTTTCTCTAGCTACTTGACCATTTTGATACTGAGTGTCATGTTATTATAAACATCCCACGTTACCTGCCTCTCTGACATTTCATTATAGGCAGTCCAGTTGTTATCGGAAGACACGAAATTAAAAAAGCTGGATGCTCTCGGAAAGCTTTTCTTCATAGGTTTGCTCGATCTTGACTGACGTGGGACAGAACAACTGTCTCAAGAAATAAGAAAAGACAATATTAGTTGTTCTATCTTGAAAAAGCATTGTCGATTATATATTATTGGTATTATTTTATTGATTTCAGAAGTAAAACGACAGTTCCGACTGCGTCAAAATTTGAACCCAACATATATGCTGTAAAACATCTATTTTGATACCCAACTCTTTAGACTACCACCAATTATTAACGACCTATAAGACCAATGTGGTGTATAGTATTGCTTCGAGAGGGGGTAATACCAATGTGATGTATAGTACTGCTTCGAGAAGGGGTAGTATCTTTGTAACCCAATCAAGCCGCACACCTTAGTTAAAATAATTTTACTACATAGAAACACTGATCTCTTACAACTCTCAGTTATGGCTTCAACAAATCAGTATCGAACATTGGTAGCCATACCACGGTTCTTCGAGATGGTGAACTAAATTAAGCAGGATATATCAAAAGCCCCGAATGGATTATTGCATAGGGGATGGCAACAGAAGTGTCTGTGTCAAATTAAAGATTAATGGTTCTGAATGCAAGACAGTAAGATATGCGACACACCAATGACATTCTCTAGATATAAATGCCCAGTAAAAAAAGAACACACAATAAATAATGGGAGAGTTAATTGTAAAGTTGGCCGCGTAAATAACGTTGATATAACAGATCGATATGGTTAGGTAGAAGAAATGAAAGAAATAATCAACTATTCTTTTTCTTTAACAAGAAATATTTTAGCAATGACTAACACACTGCTCCAACAACCACCAAGAAAATTATTCACGTGGAAAAGTCCAGATGACATGATAGCAAATCGGGCAGACTACATTCTGATAAACCAACGGCTTAGAGAGTGTGTGAAACTTGCAAAAACATTCCCTGTGGCAGATATATATTGCGACCATACTTCAATGGTAATTATATTACAAATCAAATTTAAGAAAATGAAATGGCTAAAGGAAGAGAACAATTGAACTTAAATTTGCTAAAATAGACAAAGTACAAACAAAGCTAAAATATATCTGTAAAACAATTATGAATATTTACACAATAAAAAAGAAATACAATAATAGAATAAACAAACAGATGGAAGGAGAAAATAAAACATTTAAAGCTAACAAGTAAACATTGTTTTAAAGAGAAAACTGGCTGAAAGGGGAAAAGGAAAAGAAGAAAAAGTGGATGACTGGACAAATTCTATCAAAAATTAAAGAAAGAAACACAATAATAAAGATCAAGACAGATATAGCAGTTTAAGTAAAATAATAAGTAGGGGAGAATAGAAATGTATAAAAGCAAAAGTCAGTTGAAAAAACAACTTCAAAACCATCATAAATTTTTTAATGAAATCACAAAATAGCATATGTATGAGTAAACAAGGTGGTAGCATTAAGGATCGAATGGGGGAATACTGTGATCATGAATAGATTGCATCTAGATGATATCTTTATTCTGTTTCTCTTTTATCTCTTACTTGCTTCAACCATTAGACTGCGGTCATGCTGGGCACCGCCTTGAAGAATTTTTAGTCGAACGAATCGACCCCAGTACTGGCACTTATTCTGTCGATCTCTTTGGTCGAACGGCAATCACCGGTTGTCAAGCGGTGGGTTGAGGGACACATACAGACACAAAGACACAGAACACAGACACAGACACAGACACACACATACACACACACACACACACACACACACACACACACACACATATATATATATATATATATATATATATATATCGACTAGATTCGCTCACAAGGCTTTAGTCGGCCCGCGGCTATAATAGAAGACACTTTTCCAAAGTGCCACGAAAGGTAACTGAACCCAGAACCATGTGGTTACGAAGCTAACTTCTTACGGCAAAGCCAGACCGCCTACGCCTCTACACAGCCACGCCTGAACATATATTGGTAAAAAGAGACTATTCCCAGTTTCAAAGCTGCTAACAAAAACAAAATCTTAAAATAAGGAGAAAAGGCAATAAACTCAGTGAAAGTTGAAAAGGCTATGAGAGTCGATGAAATATTAGTATTAAAAGCATCCTAGATCTAACAATAGGCTTATATAATGTAATATATGAAAATACATAGATCCAACCGAAATGAAACAACGTCTTTCTTCCAGAACTAATGAATCCAAAAGATCAAACTGTAAGTGTGATGTGTCATGTAACTAAATTACCGATAAAAACAACCATCCAACAACCAATTACATCAAGAATGAAGGAAAAAATAAATCAACTAAAAAGTGATGTCTGCTCTAGGAATGGAAACTCGTGAAGGAACGTTTAACCCAACAGATATCTGTGAAAGAATCCTAGACAAGTCAAGATTGTAGCATATACTTGATAGACTCCGCCAAGACTTTTGACATGTACTGATGTACTCGAGATATGTGATGAAAACTTCCAAATAATAATCATAATGTACAGTAAGCAATAAGCGTAGTGAGAGCTGAACGATGGAGCGAAAATCTCAAAATTTGAAATTAATAAAAACATCAGGCTAGGTTGTGTACTATCGTCTGGCATATTTTAGCAATACACTGAAATCTTCAAAGAAATATAAGATACAACGGGAGTATTTACACGAAGTATGATCATTAACAACCTTAGATATGCAGATGATATTGCTATATTAACTTCCAAAGATTACCGACATAGTATTGTAACCACAAAAAATGACAAAGGAGTGCCTGATGGAATTGAAGTAAATGTAAAGAAAATAATATCCATGTTGATACGCAAGAAACAAAAGTCATCTAAAATCAATGTTATAATTGATAGAAAACCAATTGAACTGACACCAAAAATGATATACCTGAGATATATGTCGTCAGAAAACGGAAAATGTGAGGCAGACATCAAAAGAAAGATCGAGATAGTTAGTAAATCATTTGAAAATATGTCAAACATACTAACATCAAAAAGCATTAATATCGAAACCAGAAAAAAAAATATTATTGAGGTGTTATTTATAAACCAGGTACTAGAATAGATGGAACTGAAGTATGGACATTACCAAAATAGATTAAGAAGCCTTTCAGCTATGGGCTTAAAGAAAACATTCGAGAATATCATTGACAGATCATAAAACCAATGGTGAAGTACTAAGAATGGAAAAAAGACTAAGAAAATTTCATTAGATGCCATCAAAAAGAGAAAGCACATATTTCGGACACTTAATTACAAAAAATAGTTTACAGCGACTGTTCATAGAAGACAAAATATAAATGGAAAAAGAGGGAAAGTAATATCAAACAGCAAATGTATAAGGACAGTACAAAACCGAGATGATGATGATGATGATGGGGTGGTCGTGATGGTGGTGGTGATGATGGTGATGATGATGATGATGATGATGATGATGATGATGAGGAGGAGGAGGAGGAGGAGGAGGAGGAGGAGGAGGAGGAGGAGGAGGAGGAGGAGGAGGAGGAGGATTTACACTACCTAGTTCGGTAATGCACTAATAGGAAACCTAAATCCTGCCAGATTTCTCCATCTGGTGTATAATTGGGTAGAATCCTTTAGAAATAGTGATTCTGTGTCTAATAAAAGGAAGCAACTAATCAGGTATGAAGCAAGCAACTACTGCGCTGGTCATTTCCACTTTCTTACACTTTAAGCCATCTCTAACATCCTGACTGGATTTTGATTTCTTTTCAACGAGAATATTAATTCATATTAAATCCTTGCTAAATAATTAAATCCATAAGGAAACACAACTTGGATAGCGTTTCGAACCTAACATCTAAACTACGTCTTCACATTCAATTTTGTTATTGTTTAGCCTCTATGTCAGCCCTAACTGAGCAGGCTCATAATCAAAAGCATTCCAGGGGTAACCATCCTGTCTTTTTATATAACGAGATTTACATTCTCCAATGTAGCCTTCTTTAATACAGTAGGGTCTCATGTGAGGAAAGTGAGGTAATATTTATGATTAGCCTACCGGATGCCCTGAGTATTTCTTATAACACAAAATGCTATCTAATAATTCCATTGACATCGAGACTAGAACGCAAATTAAGCCCAGTGCTGTGCCCAGAAAGGCAAAATTGGCTTTGTTGGAATCTGAACTCAGAACGTAAAAAAGAGGTAATTATATACTGCAAGACAATCCCTCTATCTATACACTTTAAAATCTGATGCTAAATTTGCATCATATAATTATACCAGACATACAGACAGATAGACAGACACATACATACATGCATAGACAGATAGACAGATAAATAGATAGATAGGTGGATAGATAGATAGATGGATAGATAGATAGATAGATAAATAGATAGATAGATAGATAGATAGATAGATAGATAGACATAAATACTATAAATATGTATATTAATACACATACATATATGTGTACATACATACCTACATACACACATATATACCTACCTACCCACTTACATACATAAACTAATGCATTAAAGTATGTACGTATGTATGTACATATGTATGACTATATAATCTATTTCGGCTGGATTATATGGCTGTTCCTCTGGAGTTACTCCAGGTTGGTTATCATACACCTGCTTCACAGGATAAAGAATAAACAACGACCAAGATGACAAATCGAAATATCCAGCTGATTGCTTAACAACGGGCTTCTACCCCCACTCCTTGTTTTAATTGTGAAAGAAGATATGTCAAAGCATTCGAATTAAAAAGGAGATAATAGGAGAGAGTAAAGTATAACAATGGCACTCCGTCGGTCACGACGACGAGGATTCCAGTTGATCTGATTAAGGTGAAACTAACGTGCAAGTGGCTGAGCACTTCACAGACACGGGTACCGTTAATGTAGTTCTTAGGGAGATTCAGCGTGACACAGGATGTGATAAGGTCGATTCTTTGAAATAAAGGTACAAGGTATAATAGCGACTTAGTTGAATAAGGGATTTGGGGAGCAGATATATGAATTTGGTGAATATTAGAAAAGGGATGGAGGAAAAAGATTGAATGGAAAGGAGAAAAAGAGGAGGCTTAGGGCTATGAGATGATACATAGAATTGATTTATTACAAATGCACGAGACTTTAAAGGGTGAAAGAAAGAATCGGTTATATCGGCCCTAGTACGCAGTTCTGGAAGGATGAAAGGCAATACTGACTTCAGCAGGATTTGAACTGAGAATGTAAAGAGCTGGAACAAATATTGCAAGGCAGCATTAAAAAAAGTCCAAACATGTTAAATAAGACACAAGGTAAAATATTAAATATTACACTAGGTTTGAATGATTAGAATAATTACTTAGATGGAGTAGATATAGGATGGCAGACTGCAACATGCTCGTAACTAGCTATTTATTCACCAAAATGGAGGCTTCAAAGTACAGATAATAAAGGTTTGTTACCTAATTGCATACATAGTAGACTACGGGTGCATTCGGACCTTACCTGACAGTTGTTTGAATACATAAATGCATTTAAAAGAGAGGAGAGAGGAGGGACAGAAAATCAACTTTTTATCCAATCGTTTCAAAACATAAAGTTTAGAAATGGCGACATATAACTGCCGTTACTGGAGCAACTCATACTTATCTTTGGCGACTTGGGAAACATTAGACTAAAATGATGTTAGAAACACCAGTTATCTGTTTAATATATCTTTTTTCGTAATCCATTTGAAACCTGATCTGCAAGTATTTATTAGAAATGAGATGGGTTAATTAGACTGTTTCAACATCTTGCTTGAAGTCAACACCACCGGTTTGTATTCTCTTACTTCTCTATTCAATAAAATGTTTTTGCTTTTGTTTTGTTTTTTTTCTTTTTGCTTTTTGCTTTTAGTAATATAATCTAGTCGAACGAATCTTCATGAAAATTTAACTACTCAAACTATTAACGAAAATAACCATATCATCTAATCTATTGCAATTGTTTTCTTTCGTACCATGCAATAATTTATAGTCGCAACTTAAATGCCGCCCATCTAAAAAAATTTTAGAGGAAAAGCAATGCAATTTGTCATGCTTAAAAGTTACAACTTCCTGAAACCAAATCGGTACTTTTGAGAACGCATCGTTTTTGTCCAGTAAATTTTTAATGGAAATGTTATAGATATTATAAGAGCCAATCCTTCGACACGATGTTAACAAAAAGTTAATCTGTATCAAACCTACATGCCCATTAGGGTGGAGCATTTTCCAGTTTCTATGGCGTATAAGCGACAATGAGCACAAAACTCTAATCTGAAAAGTACTCCAGTTCATGGTAGCGTTGGCCCGATACCAGCCGTGCAATTATTTTCAGCTAGTGGACTAGGACAACGTGACACAACGCACCACCCAAACCAAAGACCTTTCAATTGTAAACACTTTAACTACTAAGTTTTTATACCATAAATGTGAGAGAAGCCATAATTTGAAAGTAACGGTTTCTCTTTATAGGAGTGGCTATGTGGTAAGTAGCTTGCTTACCAACCACATGGTTCCGGGTTCAGTCCCACTGCGTGGCACCTCGGGCAAGTGTCTTCTACTATAGCCTCGGGTCAACCAAAGCCTTGTGAGTGGATTTGGTAGATGGAAACTGAAAGAAGCCCGTCGTATATATGTATATATATGTATGTACGTGTATATGTTTGTGTCTCTGTGTTTGTTTCCCCCCAACATCGCTTGACAACCGATGCTGGTGCGTTTATGTCTCCGTAACTTAGCGGTTCGGCAAAAAAGACCGATAGAATAAGTACTAGGCTTACAAACAACAAATCCTGGAGTCGATTTGCTCGAATAAAGGTGGTGCTCCAGCATGGCCGCAGTCAATTGACTGAAACAAGTAAAGTATAAAATTATTTGGAAATGGATGCATGGCGTTCAATGCTGAATGCTCGAAATGAGGAATAGATAGACAGCCGACAACTGATGAAGGGTCCTTTCCCTGTTTTCCATTTTTTCTCGTTGTTTATGTATTTCATGTTGTTTGAACCGTTGGTGATGTTCTGTACACATAAATGCATTATTATTATTATTATCATTATTATTATTATTATATATATATAAATTGAAAAAGTTCGTTATAGCTAATAATGATACCATAAACAATTATACAAATTGAGAAAAGATATTAAAAAATTAAAATTAGATTTAATTTAGATTTAATAAGTTCATATTCTTATTGCTTGATCTAGCAGGATATTTCTGAATATGATGAATTTTTATTATAAATTATTTTCTCTCTTTTTGGACTCCTCAAAAAGTTTGAATTGTTCTACTTGAACTTATATTTTTCTTATATATATATATATATATATATATATATATATATATATATATATATATATATATATATATACTAGCCTAAAAGCCGCACTCCGCGCGGAGTTTTAAACTGGCTCTTGCGAAGGGCTAATTGGGCCTGTCGCCCAAAACTAAAGAGACCAATTATAATAAAGCATTTATCGGTACCCTACCATCTCAGATTTATATCACACAGTATCACATTTGTAGAATTTTGTATCACTGTGACATTTGGCGATCAATGTAAAGCAGCAAGATAAACATCATTCTTGGTTTTGCCATTTGGTGTGAGTATGAAGAGATTGTTGCTATTTCAATCTCTGGAACAACCAGCATAGAACTGACCATGTGAAAAGCACTGCTGCATGAGGTGAAGTCCAACAATTTTTAGTAATTGTCCTTGACTCTTGTTAACTGACATTGCAAAACAAACTCTTACTGGAAATTGAAGTCTCTTGAATTCAAAAGGCATATTTGCTGGAATCAGTGGAATTCTTGGAATAAATACCTTTTTTCTCCTTTTCCTTGTCCAATGAAGCTTGTTGCTTCCAAAAGATGTGGATGTATTTGCTTGACAATCAGTCTTGTATCATTGCACAGCTTTGGAGAATCCAGATTTCTCAAAAGCATGATTGGAACTCCTTTGTTCAATGTCAGTTTGTGAGAGGGCATTCTAGGAGGATCCAAAAAGTTTTTAAAAAAACTCAGTAGGATAATTGACAGCCTCACTGGAGTCCACAGCAGTATCAATTGAGAAATACTTTTTTCCTTAGTATTGATTGATTGCATAGGTTTTCAATTGACAACTTAAACAATTTCATTCTTTGGTGCAAGTATGGATCTTTCACAAAGCCAATCATGATCTTGAAAATTACACCCAATGTTTGGATAAACATTGGTAATCATCTCTTCTACAGTTTTGACCAAAATTCCACAGTCATTTTGAAAATGGTGTCTCCATTACTTTCTTGCTGAATGCTTCCATTTCCCAAATCCAGCAGCTGAGCTGCAAATCTTCCGGCATCCAAAGAAATCCTCATCTAGATCTAACTCCAATGCTGGATTTTCAAGACTTTTGATCACTATAAGCAAATCATTTGTTGGTGACATTGTGCCAAATTGGAATATGGAACGTTTTTCGCTTCGTTCCGCTAAGAACGTGAATCCATCGTGTGCGTTGATGCCACACACTGGTAAGTGAGTGATGAAATGGCCTGTAGTAGTGACTTGAGTGGCGACGTACGAAAGCGATCGGTAAGGTGTTGACCTGTTTCTCCAATGTAAAGTATACCACATAGTTTGAATATGATGCAATAAATAAGATCATATGTGCATCAGAAATTCTGAGTAATATAATACTAGATGGTATCAAAAGGTTTCCGGACTAGAATCGTTTAATAAAAAATAATTTATTTTCTTAAGTCTTAACTTCATCTTCGAAATAATCAATACACGGATCCCAGCGTTCTTGTCGCTTTTGGAATCCGGCCTGGAAGTCGTTTTCCGTAAGCGAGTAGTAGACCTTCGCTCTGGATATCGACAATGGTGTTAAAACGGTGACCTTTGAGCAGCATTTTCATCTTGGAGAAGAGATGGAAGTCCGTAGGTGCTAACTCTGGCGAATAGGGGGAATACAGAAGCAATGCCATATTGTTTTGGGGGAGAAACTCACGAGTGAGCAGAGCTCGGTGTCAGGGTGCATTATCGTCGTGAAGAATCCAGTTCTTCGCGCTCGACAAATCCGGTTGCTTTCGCCGAATGTCCTCCATCAAATGCTTCAAAACGTCGCAGTAGAATTCTCGATTGATGGTCTGGCCTTGGAGGACGAAATCTCGATGCACAGTACCACATTTCCGGAGTGACGCTCGTGCAGATGTTCCAGATCGCTCGTCGTTTTTCAGGGAAGTTCTTCCGTTTTTGAAGTGTGCCACTCGAAACATTGCGTACGATCCATTTTCTCGTCGCCGTAAGCTTGCCGAAGCATGCTCAATGTCTCTGTAGCAGACTTCCCAAGTTTAACACAAAATTTCACGTTGTCTCTTTTTTCCTACTTCCTGTCCATGATAAAATCAAGGACCACAACATACACGTGATCACAAAAACACAAATTTCACATCTTGCGAAGTAAACACAGTGATGTCACTCAGCACACTGCCTCACGAAAGTCAGTGCTAGCTCTCACTGCGAAGCAACCGTTTGCTGCCATCTGTTGGTGCACTACAGAACTAGTCCGGATACTTTTTAGTACCACTATAATGACTTCGGCCCAGTGAGGACTGTAGTGTTGTTAATGTGGGAGCAGGTATTGCATTTTTGGTGAGTGCATTTAAAAATACTTGGTTGAGTGGGATTAAATTCTGTGAAGCTACTTACTAGGAAGATGAGAGAGAGAGAGAGAGAGAGAGAGAGAGAGAGAGAGAGAGAGAGAGAGAGAGAGAGAGATGGGAATACAGACTGAAGGCATAGGTAAAGAGTGTAAGAGAGCGGTGGCACAGTTGATGGCCTGGGTCCACAACTAATCGATTCAAGAAAACTTGTTGCTTTCTTTCTCATTTGGATTCGAAATCTAGATCAATGTTGTAGAGCCAGTAAAGGCGAATAGGATTGAAAAAGATGGTAGAGAAGATTTAATGTTTCGTGTGAGAAGTGTAGTGGTGATAGGAGTAGGAGTCAGGATTAAATGAACTATCTTATTTTCTGCTCCTACACCTTTTACTTCGTTAAAACCTTTCTTATCCCTCAACTTTCCTCTCATCTTTTCCCTTCACCTCACTCTCAACTTCGCTCGCTTCTCCTCGTCTTCATTGTAATCCTCTTTTCTTCTACCTTTCAATATGTTTCTATATCAACCCCTTAACCTCCTTTTTCTTTGTCTTTTGGACCGATATCTTTCTACGCTTTCATCTCCGGCGTACACCCTACTCTCTGGCTTCTACACATGAAGAACCTAATTATCGTCACGACCAAACAAAACCTGCTCTTAAGCACAAGATACTACTTTACATTCTCTTTAACCTTCTCCAACTATGCATCATCTATCTGTACGCATATATATATGTATATATATATATATATATATATATATATATATATATATATATATATATATATATATATATATATATATATATATATATATATATATATATATATATATATATATATATATATATACTAGCAGCCAAGCCCGGTTTCACCCGGTCAGAGAACGATGCGTGTAGTTCTGAGTTCCTGGAGACGTGTGTGTCGGGTGTTTGTGTCTGATACTATGGTGCAAATCCTTTTGGCTAAACAGAAAGGGATATTCATTCTTGTGTGTCTTGGGTGGCATTAGTCAAATGGTAGGTACTGCTTTGAGTCTGTCGGTTTATAATAGATATCCGTCTCTATTTTGTTGCCGATTTTCCCAATGAGGATATCTAGAAATGGTAGTTTTTCCTGGTTATGTTCTATCGTGAACTGGATGTTTTCATTAATTCCATTTAGTAGTATTTTAAATTCCTCAAGTTTTTCTATGCTTTCATCCCAGAGGATGAAGCAGTCGTCGAGATATCTTTTCCAGTTGTTCTGGATATAGGTGGGAAAAAAGTTTCCATATTTCTCGAGTGTTTTCTGGTAAAGTATTATTTCGAGGTAGCCCATTACTAGGTTAGCAAAAGAAGGTGCAGTACGTGTACCCATGACTGTTCCCGATCTTTGTCTGTAGTAGTCATTATTAAATATAAAGTAATTGTTTTCTAAGATAAATCTCAGTCCTTCTATTACGAGTTCTTTATTTATGCGAGTTGGAAGTTCAAAGGAGTAGTTGTTTAGCCAGAAGGTGATCGCTTCTATTCCTGAGTTGTGGGGAATGTTTGAATAAAGGTTAACTACGTCGAAGGAGACTAGTAGGGCTTTCTCATTGACTGTTTTTGGGAGGTGGTTAAGCATGTCTATATCGACTCTTATGTAGCTTTTGATGTGCTTAAAGAAAGGTTTTAGAAGTGTGTCTAAGAAGTTGCTGAGTTTCGCATGCTGGGCCTGCTATTATCGGTCTAAGTTTAAGATCATTCGGTGAGGGGATTTTGATGATTATTTCAGTAGTTTTTTTTTACATGCTTCACTAATTATTTTGTTTTTGTGGACTTTCGAGATACCGTAGAATAAACTTGATTTGCTCTCGAAATTGGTGATGTAATCGTACTCCTTGTCTATGAGTCCTTCTCTGAATGAGTTGATTAATGTCCTGAGGTTATTCATTATCTTTGGCTGATTATAATGTTGGGTTCTATCGTAAAAGGGATAGTACTAAATTTTTATAATCATTTATATTCATTAATACTACCGCGTTGCACTTATCTGCCTCCTTAATCGTTATGGTTTTATCTTCTCTTAGTTTGATGAGGTTGTTCCATTCTCTTTTGTTGAAGTTTGGTCTGTATTTTTGCCTGTTTGTGAGTTGAAAAGGGAAATTGGCTATGTGGTCACAAAAGCGGTCTAAGGCTTTATTCTTTCCCTTGGTAGGGGTGTAGTTGCTGTTGTTTCTCGCTATTGATTCGTCATCCATGTGTTTGCCATGAAATTCCTTGGCAAGTCTTAATTTCCTACAAAATTCCGAAATATCGTCTTTCGTTTCATAGTAATTTGGATGTTGTGGGGTTGGGGTAAATTTAAGTCCATTGGATAGTATGCTTATTTCGTTAGGTGTAAGGTCTTTATTTGAAAGATTAATTATTTTAATTACCTGTGGTTTCTTTTGTTTGTCCGTTGCCATCGTGTATTCCTGTTTCTGTGTGTTGGGTCTAAAAAATGGTTGGTGTTGCTATGTTCAAAAGCACTGTTTATCTGTCTCCTGTTGTAATTTTTAAAGTGGGTTTGTGGTGTTCTGTTTTGTAGTGTGCTTTTGAACCTCATGTTCCGTCTTAGTGTATTAGGTATATTTTGTTGGTAGTTGCTTCTTCTGTAGTGTGTTTGTTGTTTGTTAAGGTCGTATGGTTGGTTCCTATAGTAGAGGGTCGGTAGTTGAGTCTTAGTTGGGTTATGTAGATTGTTGTTCGTAGGATTGTGTTGCATTCCTATGGTTCTTGAAATGGTGTGGTGGGTCCCTGTAGGTGTTTTGGGGTTGGTTAAGGTAGTATGGAGTGCGTTTAAAATGTCTTTCTCTGGTAGGGGGTGTATTTAGATTTCTTGGTGCTTGTTCCGTTCTGTTGGTATGTGGTTTTGTTTTTCTTAATTTTAATGAAAGGGTTGTTGGACATGTGTTCGGTTTTGAAGTTGGTTTCATGATCCAAGAACCAGTTGGCGCTCTTTTCCCATCTTTGGAGGGACTTTAGTTCCTCTTTTTCACATTCTTCTTTCCATAGTTTAAGCAATGTTTCAGTATCGATGCCGTCTGTTAGTTTGTTGACGTCTTCATTGATTTCTTCATCTATGGTTTTTACTTTTTCTTCATTCGTCTTCGCTCTCAGTTTTAGTAGTTCAATTTCCATCTTCATTATTTCTAATGACATTTTTCTCTAAGTCTTCTTTGTGCTTCTGGTTCTTCCAGGATGGGTTTTATTTGTAACTTGCGGGGTGTGATTAGGGGTGTTAAGTTCAGCCGCTTTTGGTAAGTTTCTGCTTTATTCTGATTTTGTATAATTTTCCAAAATGCGAATTTTCTGTTTCGTTGTAGTTTTCTCCATTGTGGTAAGAAATGGTTTTTTATTTGTAATTCTGATGTTATTGCGTTCCTCCCATATCGTCCTTCGTTTTGTTGGCCTTGGCCTAGAGTCACTCGTTTTGTTGCCCTACGGCCAACAGTCACTCCCACTACTACTACTACTACTGCGGCTTCCTATACTACTACAGCCAATCAACTACTACTACAGCCAATCAACTACTACTACAACTCTACTACTTCAACCAACGGTCTCTGCTACTGCTGCTATTACGGTCAGTGGTTACTCCGCTACTCACCACTACCAACACTGTCACTACTACTACTACAGCCAACGATTCTAGTCAACGCACAAGACAGCCATTATGTTCCCACACATAAAACGCTACCACGTGGACTCTGTTGAGATAATTATGAACTTTTCTTTCATTTTACTTTTAAAAATATATATTTTTGATAAGGTTCATTTTTTTCAAGAAGAACCGAAACATGTAAAATATCTCTGAGAAAATTAAAATTAAAATTATCTGATATATATATATATGCATTGATGTATTTATGTATATATGTGTGTATATGTGTGCATTGAAATATATATATGTATATATAGATATATGTTTACATGTAAGCGTGTGTGGTAGATGGAAGCTAAAACAATAGATTGTTTTGTATTGATATTATTTGGGTTTTGATGTATGTATACAATTTATTTTACACCTAGCTAAATTTTACACCACGCCATCGATATTATCCAAGAGAAAGACAAAGGTCAATACAGCTTGGTACCAGTGACGTCACAACTCATTTCTACAGCTAAGTGAACTGGAGCAACGTGAAATAAAGTGTCTTGCCCAATAATGCAACGCACAGTCCGGTCCGAAAATCGAACTCATTACCTATTGATTGTGAGCGCAGCGCTCAAACCTCTGAGCCATGCACCTTCAGATGCATACACGCATGCACACACACACACACACGTGTGTGTGTGTGTGTGTGTGTGTGTGTGTGAATGCTTTAATCTAATCTCTTTACATGATTTCCTCTCGTGCATTTACAGTATATTCAAGAACGAAATGCTTGCTTAATGAGTTTGATTTTTCTAAAAGTCATGCTTTCTATGTACTTTGTATTACGTTTAACTTATCATCTGTAAATACATACAGAACTAATCTTTTGATTATAATATATTCAATATTATATAACATGTGTCACACATTATACAAATAATTATTAAATGAATCAATAATTATTAACTAAAATACTAATTAAGTGCAAAAGTAAAGATAATTATCGAAATAATTAGACGACTTAGCGTTAAATATGGGAGCCTGTATGAAAGAAATCAAAGGATGAGATTCCTCCTCCTATTGTGTGTATTTCGCTGTCATCAGAGCCAAATTCCAAACAACTATTTGCCTAAAGTTGAGGTCCAAATTTCACTACCAGTGTTCTCTTGATTCTTGATGAAGAACGGTCATCAGTTCCAAATATCACAGAGCAAGAAATGTCACTGGTTTCACCAAAAAGAAAACCAAGATTGGTTGAATGACAACAGATATAAAATCAACAAGCTCACCAAGTGAAAGTGAGCAGATCGGATCTTACGCAAGCAAAACACAAGACCAAGACCTAAAATGATCTGTTATCAAAAACTCAAATACAAATGTCAAACATAAGCAATTACAGTGCATTTGGTAGCAACAAAAAGTATTAGAATTTCAGAACTATGCATATGCCGAGATCTTCAAAGCTTCATCACTGGAACGAAGAATATGTTTAGCCCAGTAGAAACATCAACGGGCAGCGTTTTAGCAGTAGACAACACCAATATCCTGACGGATCCACAAGATAACCTCGAGCACAGGAAAAACATTTTCTTCGCTGCTGAAACGGAAATCAATAGTGGAAGATTCCTTGAGAAATGCCATCATCGTCTCGAATAGCTGTGGATGAATAGAATGTACAGTCATCATTTCAATAGTTTGAAAATGCCATGAACCATTTTAAGCGACGAAAATCCCTTGGACCAGACAAGATCGCCTTTGAATTGCTAAAAGAATTACTAAAACATGGGAGACAACAACTTAAAACTATCCTTTTCTCTCTGGTTCTGAAAATATGGAAAGACTATCGAGTTCCAAGTATTTAAACATGCAGTTATTATCAGAATTTTCAAGAAAGAAGGTTGAAAACCTAATAGAAATTCTCTCAGAATATCATTCCTATACACTGCAGGAAAAAAACATTTGCAAAACACCTTCTAAAACATCTGTTCACTGCGGAGAAAGTTCTTCCTAAATCTCAATGAAGGTTTTGTTCCTCTCATGACATAACTGACATGATTTGTGTACAATACAACTTCAGGAGAAAACAAAAGACAACTCTTCTCTGTTTTCTACGAGCTAGAAAAAACTTTTGACTGTGTACTAAGTGATGCGATATGGATGGTTCTTCAAGGTTTTTGCTGCTCAAACTTTCTTCACTGGTTCGAGTACTGCCTGATAGTAAGTCAGATTGTGTTTTCCAATGAAAAAAACCTTCTAAGCAGTTCCTTATTACCTGTGGATTAAAGTAGGATTGTACTCTTTCATTTATACTCTTTTGTTTGTGATTCTCTTCCCCTTTTATCTGTGATTCTCTTTGAACTACCCCTAAACACTCCAAATGTTGACATTAAACACCTTTTTTGGCAGTGGACTATTTAACAGGGCTATATTTCGATCTCGTTGACTTGCCAACATCATCACATCTCAGAATTCCAATGTATAACAATGCTACTCTCTGCCGCACACAAAACTTCAGAGAACAGTCAACAACTTCACCAGTACATATGATCGTTTGAGCCTCAGTGAATATCAACAACACTGAAGATCAACCTTAATGATTTTAACATCACCGTCTCTAATACACCACTTTCCCTATCTTAAAAGTATCTTTTCCAACAAATATAGTTCCGAAATGGATGTAGAACACAGAATTGGATTAGCAATTCAACATTTGTAAAATTTGCAAACGAGCCTTTTTAAACAAACATATAACTTTAACAGATCAAGCTGTCGTCATTTCAACCTTATTAAACGACCAGTAAACATAAATTGTAGGGTCGACAAAGAGCTGGAATGCTTCAATCAAACGTTAACAACATAACCAGTGATGCGGACTTTAAAAAGACCAACAGTCAAAGAATGGAATCATCTATGCTGAAATACCAGCTATAGTGGCTAGAACATGTACAAAAATTCCTTTCAATTAATAAATCACCAAGGAAAAAAATTACAGTAATGTCCTTTCCGCCATTACAAGACCACCTAAAGTGAACTATCAAAATAGCTAGAATTGAGACAAGAACGTAGGAAGCTAAAACCCAGCTTGACTGCAACTGGCATTTCTCTAAAACCACCATTGTGTGTGTGCGTGTGAGCATGTGTGTATTCTATTAATAGATAGATAGATAGATAGATAGATAGATAGATAGATAGATAGATAGATAGATAGACAGACAGACAGACAGACAGACAGACGGACGGACGGACGGACGGACAGACAGACAGACAATGTATATACACAAATGAAAGTATACATGAATTTATGAATACATATAAATGTATTCGCATATGTATTCATGCAATAATAGCTGAATGCTGGAAGACAAATGTCGACACCATATCTTCCAGCAACAGATAACACTAGAAGCTAAATGACTTCAGCATTAAATAGTATATCAGCCTTAATTTATCATTAGATTAAAATTCCGTTACTGTGAGAGAATTGCACTCCCAAAACGGCGACTATTAACGTTGCATTAATGCATCATATACAATAGTACACTGTGCTTGTAAGTTATATATGTGTGTGTATATCTTGTGTATGCATGTGAGTGGGCGCACGCGCGTAGATGATCTGTATCTTGTATACGTATGTGTGGCATATATATATATATATATATATATATATATATATTATTCTGTGGATGGTTGTCCTATGTAAACAGAATTTGAATGTGTAAGTATATGTACAAAATCAATAAGCATATGCATAAAACAATATATTAACGGTATTTGTGTGCGCGCGTGCGTCGTGTGCATACATGCAAAGATAGATTTACAACTGGCAGAAAATAACACCCGACGAATGTCTCGAAAGTTAAATACTTGTATTAACATTTAACTCAGACCTGAGTCTAACTATCAGTACAACTATATATATATATATATATATATATATATATATATATATATATATATATATATATATATATTGAAACGACATACTGTATTGCTTGGCAATCACAACAGGAGCTCCAATACGATCATTTCAGAATATTTGGGTGTCAGTCTGAGGACAGTGCAGAGGATTCGGAAAGAGTTGGATTAAACATCCAGTCAACATCATGGTGGTTGGAGTGATCACTACTGATGGCGACGTTATGCCTCCATTCATCTTCCCACACGGCCTACATCGAGTGTCTGGAGGAGGTAGTGCTGCCCTGGGTCAACAGTGTGGCTGCTGGAAGACCCTATATCTGGCAGCAGGACTCTTCAACATGCCAGGGGCCCAGTTGAGGGAGAGACCAACAAAACTCCTTGTAACACCAAGGATGAATTAAGGGCAAGGATTATAGCAGCATTCACCAACTTAAGCAAAGAGACTATCCAGAAGAGTTGCAGCAGATTCCGAAGCCGACTGGAGGCTGTAGTTGAAGACAATGGCGATTTTATTGAATAAATTTACTCTTTAGTATTTGAAGATATTTTTATATAATTCTGGTGAATATATCTATTAAAATGAGATGTCAGTGTTTCATTTTTTGCGTAAGTTAGAAAACTTATTCACCGCACCTTATATATATATATATATATATAGAGAGAGAGAGAGAGAGAGAGAGAGAGAGAGAGAGAGGGGGGGGGAGATTATATACATACATACGACAGGATTCTTTCAGTTTTCCGTCTACCGAATCCACTCACAAGGCTTTGGGTGGCCCGAGGTTACAGAAGATACTTCCTCAAGGTGCCACGCAGTGGGACTGAATCCGGAACCATGTAGTTGGGAAGCAAGCTCCTTACCACACAGCCACGCGTGCGCCTATATATATATATATGTATCTGTGTGTGTGTGTGTGTGTGTGTGTGTGTGTGTGTGTGTGTGTGTGTGTGCATGCGCGTGTGTATGTGTGTGTGTGTGTGTGTGTGTAATATATATATATATATATATATATATATATATATATATATATATATATATTTATTTATTTATATAGATATTGTTATTGTTAATATTATCTGCGGTAAATATAAATAGTTGATAATAAAAACAACAATAATATAGATGGTTGCAGGCCTTAAATAGCATTAGATAGCTATAGAATAAGAATTTATATTTATCATAGGGGCACACAAGGAGCCTACCTGCTAGAAAGAGGAGTTAAAACTTTCGGTTGAGCAACCAATAACACTGAAAAATTTCAACAGAAAAACAACAGTAGTCGGGTGAACGGGTTAAAGTATTTTAACATTCCAAGACAGCTCAATGTTATATATTTTGGTATTTGGATACACTTACATCATGATTTCGAGTTCTGGCGAAAAGCCCTAACTTTCGTCAGCAAGTTTTACCAAGTGAAAAAGATTTCACCTCGTTACGTTGAAGTTTGCCGGCGTTCTGAATTGTTTTGTGCCAAAATCAGAACAGCTTCAGTGTAAATATACTAATAAAGAGTAAATATTCAGTAGTGAATAATTATATAGATATTATTATTGTTATAATTATCTGCAGTAAATATAAATAGTTGATAATAATAAGGCCTGCAACCACCTATATTATTGCTGATGTTATATACTCGTATGGATATATCTTTTATATAACTTGTATGATGAACTTCCTGAAATTAGGGATGAGTTATATAGGAACGATGCACTTTTTGTCATCTAAAATACATCTAATATAAATTGGAATTATATAAGAAAATATTGTAGAAGTTTTTTTAAAAGATATGGACTCTCTATTTCTATTGAAAAAGGTAATTACTCAGTAAACTTTTTGGATATTAATTTTGACCTTGTAACCGGTAAGCATGAACCTTTCCACAAATCTACATTAATTTCCTAAGTAATCACCCAAGTTCAAATAAAAACGTTCTAATTTCTTCACTGCTGCTTAAGTCTCTCTGTGAGATTTATAATTAGATCATTTCTAATTTTTGTAATCAGTGAATGTGTTTCACTAGAAATATATATGTTTGTGAGAGCTTGACAAGCATCTTCAGCCACCTGGTCGTGCTACTTCAGGCTGATGACGAGAAAAGACTCAGAGACATGTCCCTGAATGCAGGCTAGGCTCATAACATAAGGACACAGGAAATGTGTCAAGGCCGACAGGAAGCGGTCCAGCTTCTTAGGGCTAAATAGCAGCAGTATGATTCCCTTATTGGGACTGTCACGTTAAGTTGACAGTATACAACTGCTTTATCGTAACATTGCTGCATAAGTCTCTCTCTGTGATTAGATCAATTCTAATTTCTAATGTAGGGAAAAGAATATCCTATTTATCATCTAATGAAGGGATTTTTATGAAACATGCAGATTATTATAATATAGCTCTAGCTAAAGCAGGATATAGAGATAAGATAAAGTACCATCGACCCGATGATAAAAATATATGATAGAATTTATTATACGACAAGGCTAGAAACTGGAAACAATAGTAATTCGATTAAAACTAAATCTACAAGTAGAATTAAACAGAGAATTAATAAAACAACTAATAATAAAGTAATATGAAGTAATGATAATAAGCTTGAAATAAATAAACATCAACTTAGAAATATAGATCATAATATACAAAAACAAATATTAAATTAGCTTATGAACCTATGATAAATAACGCGCAATTTAAAAATAATTATCAATATTCTTATAGTGACAAATACGTAAATAATAAAGCAGATAAAAATAAATCTGTAATTAACTTGAATACTTATCTCTTGATAATTCTTATGATATTAGTAATAGCAAAAATAAACTATATACCCCTTTCATAAACTTTACTAAATCGAAAATGGATTATAAATACAATAAAAACAATGCTGAGTAATCTAATATTTGGTTTATTATTCCGCATGCAATGCAATTAAAAATAATTTATTCAAATTTATATACAGGTCTATTTATAAACATTTAAATAAAGATAATAAATATAGTGAAATTATTAATTAGAGATATTTCAGAGTTGGTTATAGTTTAACTCGTAATCTGTTCAGAATTATATCATCTGTTGATAACAAAAAATCGAATAATTTCTACAGTAATAGAAATATTATATCTAATAATTCTTCACAACACCAACATGATTCCTCAAGCCTTAATAATAACGTTAACGGTCATACATACCTTAATGATAGAAGGGAAATAACCCATATTAACTCCCTTCTTAGCAATACTTCAAACAAATCTAAACTTAGGGATGTAAACAAAAACCTGTGACTGTAAAGTTAAAATTAATTGTAAATTTTGAAATTTATGTAAGAAAGATAACTTAGTTTACCAATGTATTATAGAATCACAGGGAAAGAAATTGTATTATATAGGGTCAACCGAAAATTAATATTAGGGTTGCTAACAATTTACATGGCTTTAAAAAAGACAAAAAAGGAACTCTAATGGACTATGCAAGTTTATATGGGAATTAAAAGATTAAACATTGAATTTAATCTAAGATGGAAATTTGTTAGTTTTACTAAATCATACAGAATCTCAAATAAACGCTGTGAGTTGTGCACTAAGGAGGCCTGCCGAATTTTTACATCTAAGAACCCTCTCCTCAACTCAAGAAATGAAAAATTTAATCTTGTGTTCATTCCGCAAAATATGTTTTTACTAAATTTAATTAAACTATAAACTTATAGAGTAGTATAAAATTATATAATATAAGATTCATATGATATCTTCTATAATTATAACATACTGTAAATTTAATATCGTTTATTAGATAACATAAAAATTAAATAAATTATATTTAATACGCATTTTACCTATTGATAAAATAGATTAAAATTAAATTAATATGTACCTTTTTATTGGAAGAATTTTCTGAATCCATTGAGGTCATAAGTTTTGGTAATGTAATAAGCTTAATCTATATCCATACCTAACCGAATAATATTGAATATATCTCTTATAATACATAATAAATTTTAATTTATTATCTTACATTAATAAAAATTCTAAACACTAATTAATAATACTTATTAATTAATTAATTAATAGTGATAGAACTTAATTCTTATGTATTAAAATCATTTCGTAACTATTTCTAAAAACACCAATTGTGATGACGTTATGCGCCGGATTCTCTATCTATAGCTAATATAAACGACAATTCGGTGTGTTGCGTCATCATAATTGATGTTTTCTTGGATATAAAAAACATGAATTTGATCGTAAGCTTATACAGTAGCTATTAATGTAAATTAATATAGATTATAGATAATATTAATTAAATATAGATTATATTAATACTATTCATAATTTAATTTCAGAAATAAATTAATAAATAATCGGATATTTCTATTTGTAACTCTACAGTCAATATTATAAATATTAATGAATATAAACATACATGTACATACATACACAGATCGCATTACATAAATAAATTAGACCACAGCACCAATTAAATTATAAATTAATTAAAACCAGATACTATAGAGTTGAATGTTATAATGAACGCACACACGTAAACACACACACACGAGTGTGTGTGTGTGTGTGTGTGTGTGTGTGTGTGTGTGTGTGTGTGCGTGCGTGCGTGCGTGCGTGTGTGTGTGTGTGTGTGTGCGTGTGTGTGTGTGTGTGTGTTTGTGTGCATGATAGTAACAATAAACCTTTTATTGTCATATAATTACGCACACACGCATAAAGTGACAAGCCATTGTGATTTGATATCTTTTTTTTGAAACGCATACACACTTGTATGCAAATTCAAATTACATTAACCAGGGGCATTGATATCAATAGCGTTCGTATATAGTTTTTCTTATATATGTGTGTGTGTGTATACATGTATATGTGTATATATGTATATATGTGTACATGTATTTATGTATATACTTTTACATATGTCTGTATGCACATGTGTATTATAGACAGATAGATAGATAGATAGATAGATAGATAGATAGATAGATAGATAGATAGATAGATAGATAGATAGATACTGGTGCGGGACAATTCAGAACGCCTCGGATTCCAACGAAGCAAGTTCGTTTTCCATACGGTGATGCTTGCTGGGGAGAATAAAGGCCGTAGCTAGAATTCGAAATCATGATCCGGGTATATCCGATTCTTTATTCTATATCTTTAAGCTGTGATTATTTTGTTTAATCTTTATTCGCTTGCCCGATTTCTGTTGATCCGTTTGTATTTCAGTGTAATTTGGTGGTTTTAGTTGAGGATTTAGCTCCACTTTCTAGCAAGTAGGCGCCTCGTGTGTCCATATATATGTATAATATAAACCCGGAACCATGTGGTTGGCAAGCAAGCTACTTACCACACACCCACTCATATATATCAGGCTGAGTAAAAAGTAAGAAACGCTTTGAAACAATATATTTCAGTAATGTGGAAATTTTATTCATCAAAGTACAATCAACACATTCTTGCCAACGAGTTACAAGTTTATTGATTCCGGAAACATAAAAATCTGGAGTTCTGGAGCTGATGAACTCTTTCAACGTACTTTCAGTATCGGTTTGATTCTTGAACTCCTTCTCTCGGAAGAAACCATGAAGGTGCTTCAAAAAGTGGTAGTCGGTAGGAGAAAAGTTTGGAGAATAAACTCTGTGGGAATGAACTTCGTACCCAAGTTCCCTCAACTTCTGGAGCATCATTAGTGAAACATGTGGTTGAGCATTGTCATGAAGAATGATTGGCCCTCTTCTTTTCTTTGACCAGTCTGAGACGGAGGAGTAGCAGTTATTCGTTCATTTTGGCAATGTCATGGCAATATGTTTCTGCAGTAATGGTTTTTCCGGGTTTTAAGAAGTTATAGTGGATGAGCCCGGTAGTACACCACCAGACAGTCACCATAACCTTCTTTTTGAAGAGCTCAGGTTTAGGGAAGGCTTTCAGTGCTTCATTTTGGTCCAACTACTGTGAAAAACGTTTTTTATTATTGTTCAGAATCCACTTTTCATCCTAAATTACAATACGGTCGAGAAATGGTCGAGAAGAAGCGACGAACAAATTTCATATCTGTGTATTTTCTAATTTTCATTCAAATCGTGTGATACCCATTTATCGAGCTTTTTTTGATTTTCCGATCGCATGCAAATGGTTGCAGGCAGTTTTCTGGCTAGCTTGAAGTTCTTTTCCCAGTTCTCGAGTGACTTTACGTGGATCTTTCCCAATGACGGTCTTTAATTGACTGTCATCGATGACAGATGGGCGTCCACTGCACTCACGATCTTTAAGGCTTAGGTCTCCACTGCAAAATCGTTTTAACAAATTTCGAGCAGACCACTCACTGCTCATTTTCTCACCAAATGTTTCGTTGATATCGCGAAGTTGAATAGCAAAATTGCTCGAATATCGCGCTTTGCCAGTTTCATTTCAGATTATTTTAACAGCAGTGAAAAAAAAATCAATGTTTATTTATTGATGCATTTGGACAATTGATGCATTTGGACAATTGATGCATTTGGACAATTGCAAAAAGATGTTTTTTAAAGAAATTCATAATACTGCAAAACTCTGGTACAAATTCTTCATGGTTCAAAACATTGCTTACTTTTCACTCATCTTGATATAGATAGATAGATAGATAGATAGATAGATAGATAGATAGATAGATAGATAGATATATTTACATTCTATTTTTATTTTCATTTCATTTTTATTCCTTTTTTATTTCTTATTTTATTCTATTTTAATTATATTCAAATTTATCCATTAGCTCTCACACACACTAAAAGAATAATGAGAATTCCATGTATTTAGTCGGCTGGAAAGAACAGATTGGTCAACATATAATTTTTTAATGTCTAATATTTCCTTGGTGATATTTTGCTCATAATTTATAAATGCACATTTATTGAATAAATTTGTAATTTATTGAATGAGTATAAATTAAAACAATTGTGCGAATGAATGATTATCAATTTATTGATAAATAATCATTAACCATTATCTCGTCATTTTTCTCTAAATTGAATATGGATTCCCTAATATTATTATATACATATATATACATATATATATATATATATATATATATATATATATATATATATATATATATATATATATATATATATATATATATATATATCAATGAGTGCGTGCGTAACACAAATAATATTTTCAGGATTAAATAAAAGCAACAAACGGCAAAGATGACATACCTATATATATATATATATATATATATATATATAGATATATAAATTATTTAAAATTATTTTTTCAGCGTGGTGATATCTCTTGATACCCTGTATTATAATTTTAAATAATTATTACCTTTGATGGTTTTTATTCCCATGCTGACCACTTGATAAGATCAATATTTTAAATATCGATCTTATCCTTATTTATATAAATATATATATATATATATATATATATATATATATACACACTCTAAACTGTTTTAAACATTTTCTTAATATTATCAAAGAATGTATATATGTATTTTAATACTTTTGTGACAACCTGTACTTAACACAGCAAAGCTTATAAAAAGCTTTACATTTTACTTTTGACAATCTTTTTCTAAAAAAGTGAAACCGGTCAAATGAATAAACATCTTTAAAATTGCATTTTCAAACCTTCTTTCATATATATATATATATATATATATATATATATATATATATATATATACATAATTTTTTAAAAACCTATAGTAAATAGACATACGAACATATACTGAATACACAGACAAACGGAGAACACAGAAAGTCACCAACTCTTCTTCAGTTATCCGCCAGAGGGTCGAGTGCAAGAAACTTGCCGGGAATGGGACCAAAACATAGCAAAACGAGACGGGCTCGAAACGAGACGGGCTCGAAACGAGACGGGCTCGAAACGAGAAGGGCTCGAAACGAGACGGGCTCGAAACGAGATGGGCTCGAAACGAGACGGATTCGAAACGAGACGGGCTCGAAACGAGATGGGCTCGAAACGAGACGGATTCGAAACGAGACGGGCTCGAAACGAGACGAGCTCGAAACGAGACGGATTCGAAACGAGACGGGCTCGAAACGAGACGAGCTCGAAACGAGACGGATTCGAAACGAGACGGCCTCGAAACGAGACGGGCTCGAAACGAGACGGGCTCGAAACGAGACGAGCTCGAAACGAGACGGGCTCGAAACGAGACTGTTAGTAGACGGACGAGGGACATGACAATAAACAGAATAAAGGTTTAGGGCCACACGAAGACAACAATTAAAATGATAATAATACATATACAGCAAAAGAAAAGGCCTTAGGGCTGCAAGACATGACAAAAATGGTTAACGCGAGGGAGAAATGAAAAACTGTCCTAAAGGACTATAGAGATGGTAGTGGTGGGGGGTTGGAGTAGAGCGAGGAGCTAAGGAAATCGTGACCAGTCCAGTCGAAGGCAATGTGAAAAAGAATGACACTGCTTTAGGCCGTCACGGATGACATGATAGTGGGAGGAGGGTAAAAGAGAATACTACACGTTTTTTTAATTACACACACACACACACACACACACACACACACACACACACACACACATACAGGTATGTCATATTTCCCGTTTGTTGTCTTTTTATTTAATCATGAAAATATTATTTATGTAACGCATGCACTCATTAATTTTTTACCCTTTGTAGAAATATTCTTGGAATATTTTTTGTGCCACTCTGTCTCCTTTACTTTGCTTCTCTTACCTCCATTCTCTCTCTCCTTTCTCTCTCTCTCTCTCTCTCTCTCTCTCTCTCTCTCTCTCCCTCTCTCTCTCGCTGTCTGTCTTTTTCTGTTACCCTCCTCCCATTATCACGTGATCCATGAGACGTTTTGAGCCGGTCTCGTTTTGTTATGTTTTGACCCTGTTCCCGGCGTTTCTTGCCGGTGCTTCCAGAACGGAAGCAATATTATTGCTAATGGCCGAAATTGCGCTCGACCCTCTGGCCGATAACTGAAGAGGAGTTGGTGACTTGCTGCTTTTCGTCTGTGTATTTAGTATATGTTCGTATGACTATTTACTACACGTTTTATAAATATATGTATGTGTATTTATACGTGTGTGTGTGTGTGTGTGTGTGTGTGTGTGTGTGTGTGCTTGTGCGTGTGCGTGTGTATGCACACACAGGTATGTCATATTTTCCGTTTGTTGTCCTTAGATATACATATATATATATATATATATATATATATATATATATATATATACAGGGTGTCCACAAAGTCTGGGTACATGGGGATTAGCACATACTTTAAGAAATTATTATTTCTTATATTTAATTGTTTATGTTATGATTTTATTTACTCCATGTACCCAGACTTTGTGGACACCCTGTATATATATGTGTGTGTGTGTGTGTGTGTGTGTGTGTGTGTGTGTGTGTGTGTCTGTATATATATATATATATATATATATATATATATATATATATATATATATATATATATATATATATATATATATATATATATATATATATATATATATATATACAATTATATATTACATATATAAAAGACAAAATAGAGTGAAAAATTACAGAAGGCTTGTGTTATATGGTTAAAGAATATATTTAAATCGTTGTTAGAAAAATGTTTTTTTTTGCGTATAGTAACATTGTTTTGGGAGAAATAACCGGTTTCGTGTTTTCTTTACAAATTTCTTACATTTCTTTACCTATATTGTGTCATCTTTTCGCTATGCTGTGAAATAAGGGGAAGATTATCAAAGATTTTTTCGGTATAAGGGAAATAATAAAAAATGTTGAGAATGATTAGGTTTTTTTGATTTAACATTTGGTTTAGAAGGAATAGAATGTTACAAGTGGTTAGGTTTTGCCTTATAGTTTTTCAATGAGGTAAATTTCCTTATTTAAAAATGTTAGAAATGGCTAAGTTTTGGTTTATATCTTTCAATGAAGTAGGCTTTCTTATTTAATCTAACTTGTGTTGGTGTTCCAATGGCACATTGATAGAATGGAAAGATTACAAATTGTGGTAGCAGTTGCTTTGCTGCCACCAAAACTGCATAGGATCCACGGGATTTTCGCTCAGACGCAGATGCACTCTGCACCGACAGCAGATGGCAATCCCAGAATACAGAATGATACCCTTTAGTAAACATATTGAGAAATGTTAAATTAATAAAACCTAGTCATTCCCAACATTTTTTATTATCTCCCCTGTACCGAAAAAATCCCTGATTACCTTCCCCTGTCTGGAACACAATATTTCAAAATATAACGAAGAGATGACACAATATAGGTAAAGAAATTTGAGAAATTTAAAAAGAAAATACGAAACCAGTTATTTCTCCCAAAACAATGTTACTATACGCAAAATTTTCTAACATTTTTCTAGCATAACGATTTAAATATATTCTTTAACCATATAACACAAGCCTTCTGTAGTTTTTTCACTGTATTTTGTCTTTCATATGTGCTTTCGCATACGAACTCTCTCACCCATCTATATATATATATATATATATATATATATATATAGATGGCTGAGATATATATATATATATATATATATATATATATATATATATATATATACATTTATATATATATTTACATTTATATATATATATATTTATATATATGTATATACAAATCTCTATATATATACATACATATATATATATATATATATATATATACATATACATATATATACATATATATATATACATATTTATATATAAATATATACATATTTATATATATTTATATATATATATGTGTGTGTGTATACATATATATATATATATATATATATCCATATCTATATATATGTATGTATGTAATATATATATATATATATATATATATATATATATATATATATATATATATATATATATATATATATATATATATATAGGTAAATGATAGGGTTGCCTCAATCCTTCAGGGGTAGTCTGAAGCATCCAAGCAACCAGGGGATGTTTAAATCCGGAGGCACTCCTGGGGATCACCTGTACGGGTACCGTCTTGGGTAGAGGGCATCCAGAGGCAGGTAATTTATTGTTTAAACCGTAGTTTATAATTATATTTATGTGGGGAATGGACCAACAAATACAAGAAGAAGCAATTCTGTTGGGCTAGTTAGCCGTTGTTTTATTGTGTGGAGGTTATGTAATGAGTCATTGTGGAGGTTGAGGTTATGTAGTGAGTCATTGTGAATGTTATGTAATAGTCATTTACGTACGTTTCAATCTAGCCAATGGTTTGGCAGCCCAACAGAATTGCTTCTTCTTGTATTTGTTGCTGCATTCTCCACATATATATATATATATATATATATATATATATATATATATATATATATATATATATATATATATATACATATATATACATATTTATAGTATTTATAATATTAAATTTATAACATTAAATTGAGAAAATTTAAATCAATATATAGTATATATAGAATATATAAGATAATGATAGAAATTAAATTTAAAACCCAATAATGGGATACTTTAATATATAAGAAAAACCATTGAAACTTTTCCTAAACATAGTGAATAGAAGATCATGATAAAAACATTCTATAATGAATGTATCACGGGATTAAGTTATAATATGAATAGAAATACATAGTATATTTTAAACTAATATAAGAACTATTCTCTTTATTTTGGGGTGGATGAAAATACGATATCAGAAAGGGTGGTATCCAATATATCCCATATATTGGTTACCCCATATCTATACTACAAAATTCACTCTCAAGGCTTTGGTCGACCCAAGCCTATAGTAGAAGACACTTTCCCAAGGTGCCATGCAGTGGGACTGGACCCAGAGCCATGTGCTTGAAAAGCAAGTTTCTTACCATACAGCCACACCTACGTTATGTGTGTGTGCGTGTGTGTGTGTGTGTGTGTGTACGTGTGTAAGCGTGTGTAAGTGTCTCGCTACATATATATATATACATACACACACATATATATACATACATATACATACATACATACATACATATATATATATATATATATATATATATATATATATATATATATATATATATATATATATATATATATATATATATATATATATATATATATATATATATATATATATATACATACGTACATATATATATATATATACATATATATATATATAGTGAGACAGATAAAGAGGAGAAAACAGATAGAAGTGGATAGAAACAAGGAAGATACATCATATTTATGTACGTGCATATATAGTGAATGCAAGCATGTTTGCATGGATAAAATGATGGCAAGTGTCTTTTACTATAGCTTAGGGTCAATAGGTGTCTTGTCAGTGACATTTGGTATTTTTGATGGTGAGCACTCCAGATAGTGTAACTTTCTTGCATGATAATGGAAAACCCCATCAAATTGGAAGCCTGTCGTTAAACAAATTCCAAGGAGATAACAATCATCAAAGTTTTCAAATATTTAGTGATTCTCATCAATCCTATGACCCGATAATGTACGTATACGGGTCGATTTTTTTTTTTTTGGGGGGGGGGAGACCCTGATAGCGGGAATCTCAAAATACTAAACTAAACAAGCAATAGAAAAGTTAATTTTATTCCATTCAGATAATATATTGCATAACAGACAGTCTCTGTTCTAACAATTGCATGTTGGTTAATGTTTCAAAGTCTAATCTGCTCGATTGCAGTATATTCGAAACAATCAATAGACCCTACAAGTATGCCTTGAAAGATCACATGATGTCTTGAAGACCCCGATAGAGGGTATCTCAATATATTAAGCCAATAGAATATATTAAGTCAATAGAAAAGTGAGACGCTTTTAATCTTATTCCAATCAGATAATATATTTCATATTACATCGAGAAGCACAGACTTGGTGGTAGAAAAAAACCAAGTTGTTCTTTGTCCTACAGAATTTTTGAATTCACAAAATATAAATGATCTATCTCCTCACATCGTCAAAATCAAGATAGGAGCTTTAGTAATGGATTTCCGAAACTGAGACCAGATAAATAGCCACTGCACTGGTACTCTATACACGTTAAAAATATATATTAGCGACTGAGACAGTATTAATACTGAAAGATAATGTTTATCCCCATTTAAGGGTAGATGTTCTGTTAAAACAAAGGGAGAAGACGGATGGAAGTGGACAGAAACAGGGAAGATACATCATATTTATGTACGTGCATATATAGTGGATGCAAGCATGTTTGCATGGATAAAATGCTGGCAAGTGCGTTTTACTATAGCTTAGGATCAACAGATGCCTTGTCAGCGAAATTTGGTTGTTTTGATGGTGAATACTCCAAATGGTGTGTCCGAGATGCCATTGGGATTTTACCCTTCAAGTTCTAACTGGCTTCTAAACGTGACAGCTAGTAAACCTGACAAGCTTAGAGTAGAAGGGAGATGATACAGAGACAGCGAAAGAGATTGAAGTGTGAGAAACAGTTACATACGTATGTATTGTATGAATACACACACGTATATACGTATATATTTATATAACTGTGTGTGTAAATATACAGGTATATCATACCTGTATGATGTACCTGTATGGTGGTCTGGCGGATGCAATCATTGCAAGTGACGCCGTTTGGACTGGAAGACGATACCTTCTCTCAAACACATTTACAAGCAGTCTCAGACTATCAAGATCTGATGGTTATCAAAAGAAAATTCTGGAAACCAACATTATCTCAGCTAAGAAAATTTTACTTTCCGTCTGATCTTCTAAATTTATATGTGATTCGCGACAATCCTATTTAAGATTTCCTACATCACAGAAGAGAAACAATGACTATTGAAAATACAACAAAAGCCGCTGTTAATGACATGATGTGTGCACTAAATAACGAGTTGATTCAGTATGAGCGTTCTATTGTTTATTATGATTTTCCAGCTGCAGACGACCAGCAACAAAATGTGCTTGTTAATTCAAATGAACTAGATACTTCAGACAAAGCCTGTAACAACAATCAGATAAATATGCTCAATAACGAACAGAGAGATGTTTTGAGACAATTAAAAGAAAAATTGAAAACAATGAATGTGGAGGAACAGCAAAATCTTTTCTGCTGAACTCGCCAAATACAGGCAAATACGATCGAATGGGTAAGGTACTGGTATTGCAGCTATACAGTCTATTTGATTCCGGTAAAAATGTACACCAACCTATCATAAATATCTTTATGCAAGCGGTCATCTTCTTTACTATATTCAGCATTGGCGTCGGTCGAGTCTCCATAATTCTACCGACATCTTCTTGAAGTTTTGAATAGCATCCTTCAAAATATAATGAACTGGTATTAATTATTACCCTGATGGTAATTATTAGTCCCCAGTAGAGATTTTCACCAAATTCTCCTAGCCGTCTGTAGAGCTAGACGATTTTAGCTAATTAATGCATACAGGAAAAGGTATTCTATTTGGAATGAATGCGAGGTTTTGCAATCCAAACATATATACGAGTTTTTAATTGTTTAAACAATGATTTTACTGCATTTAATGTTCTAAACCACCATCCAAACTGTTGCTGGAACTGGGCGAAGAAATAATAATACTGAAACAACTTTCAAGACACCATTGTGATTTTGCCCTTCCTAACAGCGAATGCCAAAGATTTGATTCGATTTACTTATTCCGATGTAGCAATACACGTGTCTATTCTAACAACAAAAAAATGATGAGATTGTTCAACTAGACGATGAAATTACGAACAAACTTCATAGAAGTGTGATTACACCGAGAAGCACAGATTTGGTGGCAAGTTGTTCTTTGTCCTATTTTTGAATTCACAAAACATAAATTATCTATTTCCTCACATCGTAAAAATCAAAATAGGAACTTTAGTAATGGTTTTCCAACATTGAGACCACAGAAATAGCCACTGCACTGTTACCCAATACACTTTAAAATATATATATATTAGCAACAGAAGCAGTATTAATAACGAGTGGTAATATTTATCCCCACTTAAACGTGGATGCTCTGTTAGAAAAAACCACACTACGGTAGATACCATGAGAGAAACTCTCATATAGGCTTTCGGTGCAAAATACACTCTTGTTTATGTCGCTAGCTGATGCAAAATGCAAAATAGGGCTAGCGATATAAACATGAGTGCATTTCGCACCAAAAGCCAATATGAGAATTTCTCTCATGATATCTACCGCATGAGAGACAGAACATCCACGTTTAAGTGGGGGTAAATATTAACTCTATACGCGGTTCTCAACGCTACAGACAATTTATTTGACATCAGCAGACTTAATGAAGTTGACGCTGTAAAGATACAAAAGATTCCTTGGATATCTCTGACACCGATTTACCATTTACTCTAAAAACAATGCAATTTCTTGCAATTTCCGAAATATACGGCCTAGTCAATAAATAAGACAAGGGTAAAATTTAAACGTATGCGGATTGTGTCTCCCGATTCTAGTGTTCATATGCGGACAGTTATATGCTGCTATAAACATACTGAGTGATCCAACAAACCTTAGAATAATTTCAGATGCAATAGGATTCAAACATATGGTCAGAAAGACACATCAAAATAAAGAAAACAGAACTTTAACGAGAAACATTGTTTTTAGAAATATCTAAATATATTCAAATATTGCAGAATGTATACGAAGCGGTATCAAAAATTTCCCGGACTAGTTCTCTAGCGTGCCAGCAGATGCCAGCACAGGGTTGCGTGTGCAGTGTGACCTAGAAGTGAGCATCATGAGGCAGTGTGCAGAGTGACATCACTGTGTTTACTTCGCAAGTTGTGAAATTTGTCTTTTTGTGATCACGTGTATGCTGTAGTCTGCGATTTTGTCATGGACAAGAAGTTGAAACAAAGAGCCAACGTGAAATTTTGCGTCAAACCTGGAAAGTCTGCTACAGAGACATTGAGCATGTTTTGGCAAGCTTACGGCGACAAGGCAATGGATCGTACGCAATGTTTAGAGTGGCACAGGCGCTTCAAAATAGGAAGAACGCCTGTGGAAGACGACGAGCGGTCTGAAAGAGCTGCCACGAGCGTCACCCCCGGAAGTGTAGTGCATCGAGAATTCGTCCCCCAGGGCCAAACTGTCAATCGGGAGTTCTACTGCGACTTTTTGAAACGTTTGGGGGAGGACATTCGGTGAAAGCGACTGGATCTGTGGAGCACGAAGAATTGGATTCTTCACGGAGCTCTCCTCATTCGTGAGTTTTTAGCCAAAAACATGGTATCGCTTCCGCACCCACCCTATTCGCCTGATTTAACACCTGTGGACTTTCATCTCTTCCCTAACATGAAAATACTGCTCAAAGGTCACCGTCTTAACATCGTTGTCGAGATCCAGAGCGAATCGGAAACGGTTTGCTTACGGAAAGCAACCTTCAGGCCGGATTCCAAAAGTAGCAGAAACGCTGGGACCGGTGTATTGCTGCACAAGGTGACTATTTCGAAGCAGACGGATGTTAAAACTTAGGTGAATAAGTTATTTATTTAATATAACTAGTCTGGGAACATTTTGATACCACCTCGAATACTGACTTTACAGAATAATTAATAAGATAAGTTTTAAATTAACAAGATTAACAGTGTAACCTTCATAGACAAAGACAGCTTATATTTCAATAATTTCCGTAAATAAAACAGCGCTTGATGTAACATTTATTTTTATGAAAATGAAAATAGAGCTAAACTCCATACACTCTATATTTCTCTGTATTTAAACTGAATATATTTTATATTGGATGAAGCATTTTAAACAGAAGCTGGGCTCTGGTTCAGGAATTCCAAAGTTTTGAGGAGCGTGAAACCACCTCTTAGCATTTATTGTTCCCAAATTTATTTTCACCTGTAGCACCTGTCAGGACCCCAAGTATGGGTTAACTAATATATATCTCATGGGCAGGATGGGGCTCTTTCATCTTGAACGACAACCCCTCTTCAGGAGACTGAAACTCCAAAATCAGACTAGGATTACAGAAGTCCTTTATTCTTGGGTGGAAATCCCTTTAATGATAGTGTTACAAACAAAATACTGTTTGGTGGAAAACCTAAAACACACCCCTCGAACTTGAGAGAAAAATGCGAAATACAAATGAAATAAATAACGACGTGAATGAAACTGGAACCAAGAATGGTGAAGCTGTCATGTCCGGCAGGTGTCCCGCTGTGCAGTAGGATGGGCCGGTCATCAACCAGTAACAGCTATCCAACAAGTAAGACTGAATTGGAGCAAACAAGTGAATATTATAGTTATTGGAAGCTAATATTTTAGTAAGCTTGTTGATGAAAATGGAAGATTAATCAGTGAATACAGAACAATGGAAGGGAAAAAGAATATTTGAAACCCCTGAACTGAGAATATGCGATCAATTTAAAACGATTAGAAAGACTGAGTGGCTAAATGATGTCGAACTTGAGCTAATTAGAAGAATGGTTCTTGACATAGAGAGTGAAAGATTTGAAGAAATGGAAAATGGGAGGATGGAAATGCGACAAATGAAAGAACTTTAAAGGAAGCTGCTTATGATGTGTCACATAAGGAGCTTGCTCACGTGATGAATGTGTTTGAAGAAGAAGAACTTACACAGGAACAGAAAACACCGTGCAACGGGATAATAGCCGAACTTAGAAAAGAGGACAATGACTATATCTGTAACCTAGGGAAGGTTGATCAGTGGTACTTTTAAAGCAGGAGACAATGAAAGTGAATGAAGTTCGAAAGTACATCCATACAAGCAATATTTCAGAGGCTTATAATTTGCTCAGAGTAGAAAGTATTACAGAAGCCGAGAATGTAGGCGTGGCCGCAAAGAAATCGACAAGAAAGACCAAACAAAAGCACACAGACGTGGTGGAAAAGACGAATGCAGTAAGGCATTGAAACATTTGTGTTGGGCAGAAAAATCAACGACACCCTTAGAAATGAGCAGAAGAATGATAGACTGAAGAGAAAACATGACATAGAAAGAAAGAGGCTTTTGATTGTATTTTTAAAAAAACTGAAACAACGTGTGATTGCAAAGAAACCAAAAGTATCAAGATATGATCAACGAATTAAACAACCCCAATGTAACAAGCTCTTCAGAATAGACCAAAAGAAGTTTTGCAAGAAAATTAATGGAGAATTGGTAGGATAAGCGTTAGTCCCAAATGAACAGGAATGTAAAACTTCTTTAGTAATATTTGGAGTAAAAGGGGAGAGCACAGCAAAAAGGCTGAATGGTTAAAAGATCTGAAGAGAGCCTCTGTAAATCCGAGACAGACAGAAATTATAATTACAGGGAGATATTCGAGAAAGAAGTAAACGTATAACTAGAATTCGCCAGACCCAGACAGAGTACAGTGATATTGAATAAAAAATTTAAAGTGGTGCCACGCAAAGATTGCAGTACAGTTTAACGTTTTGGTAGAGAATTGGAGAGGAAATACCAGAGTGGCTGATATAGACAGAACAATTTTATGCATGAAGAACTTGGTGAAAGAAAATGCTGTCGAGAGCTACAGATCAATATTTTGCTTACTTCTCATGTGGAAGCTATTGACAGTGGTAATTGCAGATAAGATATACACACACTTGGATAAGCAGATGGGCAGTAAACGAAAATGTAGAGGTGCTAAAGATCAGTTGCTAAGTGATATGACAGTACCAAGTGGCTGCAAAAGAAGGGAGGCTAATCTGGCAATATCATGGATTGAATACCCTTAGGCATATGATTTGGTCTCACATTCATGGATTAGAGAATGCCTAAACATACTTGAAATTGCAAATAATATAGAAAATTTTCTGGGATAAAGTATAGAAACATGGAAGACAGATTTTTCATGTGATAAACAAAGTTTTTTAAAATTTCAAGGAGATGGTTTGCCTCCATTGTTGTTTGTAGTGTGCAATGATCTTGAAAAGAACTAAAGCAGGGTGTGAGTTTAGGGGACATCTGGATGTCTTGAGAGAAAATTCGTACAGATTGAATAAGGGGGTCCAATTGACGACTGCTAGCTCCGTAATGCATCAAATCATCCGTTAACATCAGATGATTGATTGGTTTCATGTTTCCCCGCAGTTTGTAACCAGCTAACCTCTTTCTCTTGCACCCTTTCTGTTCATCCGCTACAGTTCATTTCTTTTAAGATGGTCGTACAATTTATTTCCAGTTAGAAGTTTACACATCATAAGTAAACAACCAATCGGACGATAGTTACTGACCGCGGTAGCCTCCGATGGATCCTTTTCTATCAACAGTTCTTCCTTTGACCATCTATTCTAAGTGTACGCAGCTTTGCAGGAGTTTTTGTAGTTGAAGATGTACATTCGTCAAAATTTTGAGCCCAAATCCCTGAATTAGATCCGGGCCAGCTACCTTCCAATTTCTCATCTTACCAGCTCCGGCTTGAGTACCTTCCAACGTGATGACAATGTCCTTCACCCCCATGGCTTTGAATCATCATCATCATCATCATCATCATCATCATCATCATCATTATTATTATTATTATTATTATTATTATCATTATCATTATGACAAAGGCGGCGAGCTGGCAGAATCGTTAGCACGCCGGGCGAAATGCTTATCGGTATTTCGTCTGTCTTTATGTTCTGAGTTCAAGTTCCGCCGAGGACGACTTTGCCTTTCATCCTTTCGAGATCGATAAATTAAGTACCAGTTGAGTACTGGGGTCTATGTGATCGACTGCACCTCTCTCCAGAAAACGCAGGCCTTTGCCTATAGTAGAAAGGATTATTATTATTATGACTGCTGTTGTTTATTATGTTTATGACGTTGATCATTATAATCGCCATGAGGATATTGATGGTGAAAGAATTTGTTTTATTAACATAAATTTACGCCAGTTGGATATATTGTCATATCCAAATAACAAATCTTGTAATACCCAGCTGGAATATTATATACTACGTTAGTCTTAGATTGTGATTCAAATAGCGAAGCACAAAATATGTAATATAATTTGCTGTTTACTGGCAATCCACATTGAAATTATTAAGTAAGAGTTAGTTCCCTTGTTAACAGATTATTTCCCTTGCATGCCTGGTAGACATTACATACAGATACATGACATTATTGTTGTCTCTTTTTCGGGTTTTCGTTTTCCTTTCATTTTACTTTCATTTCGCTTCGAGAGTAAAGTTGACTACAGGCTAAATAAAGATTACAGTAATTATTATTATTATTATTATTATTATTATTATTATTATGTTGTTGTTTTTGTTTTTCTTCTTTCTTCAAATTTTCTTCCATTTCTCGCCGAGTGTTTTCCGTACACCTAGGGCAGAGAAACTCGTTGTATGCATTCCCAGTTTACACACACAAATTCACAGGTAAAACATGTATTTAAGAAAAAAAAAAAAATTCATGAATGGAAGTTGTTTTCACAGCGATAATGCTCTTCTCAGTACATGAGTCGTTCCAGTTAACACGATTTTTTGCACTTCTTGTAGGGATGGTAAGCCTGGTATCATTTTCAAATACGTTTCAGTACCTTTTTTTATCATTCCTAGAGATCCTACAATCACTGGTATGGTAGTCGCCTTCAGGTGCCACATTTTTTCAATTTCTATTAGCAAGTCTTTATATTTACTGATCTTGTCAAATTCTTTCGCCGCTATATTATGATCAGAGGGAATACTCATGTCAATTATTATCATTATTATTATTATTATTATTATTATCATTATCATTATTATTATTATTATGGCCGGATTCCAACCTAGTCCGCACCCACAAAGTCCACCGCCACATTTCTCGGTCCAACATCGCTGCCTCGAGGTCCTGGATACATTTCAGGCCAGCGTCTGCAATCAGGTTGTCGATGTATGTCAACATTTTCCTCTTCTTGCATCACCATGGAGTGAATTCCACAAGACTAATTTGGATGTCTGCAGTTCGGGATGGCGCAAGCAGTGACCAGATAATCGCAGCCGTCTTTGTCTGATCTTCTCGCTAACTTTTGGCAGATCTCCATAAAGGTATTCGTTTGTCATATGCTGCTGCCATTTCACATTTAGAGCCATTCGTAAAATCCTTGTGCAGCAGCCATCGAGCCCGTTTGATAATTTAAGGTAGTTTTTATTGTATCTTTTGTTAGATATTTTCGAGGTTGAGCAACAGTCTCGAGTTTCAAAAAAGTTGATTTTTCTGGGAAATATAAAGAAATGTATTAAATCAGCTGCAAAGGATTCAGCAAGTATAATCGCTGTACGCAACATACGTATGTAGTAACGTTACGGAGACAAGATGAAATTCAATATTACGACGGTGCATTTGTGTGATGGCGGGGTGTGTTCTTGGTAACCAAATTTATTATTTCCATTTCAATAATTAGACGCAAGCGTGGTTGTATGGTAAAAAGCATGCTTCCCAACCACACGGTTCCGGGTTCAGTCCCACTGAGTGAAACCTTGGGACGACCAAAGCCTCGTCAGCGGATTTAGTAGATGGAAACTGAAAGAAGCCCGTCGTGTATATATGTGAATGCATTTGTGCATGTATGTGCGCGTGTACGTGTGTGGGGGATGAAGTTGGTAAAATGGAGAAACATTATTTTGAATTGGTATTTCCTGAAGTATATAGCAGTAGAGTGAAATGCAAATCGGGAAGCAAATGTGGAGGTTACAGTTTGAGAGGCGGAAGATTTTGTGGACTATGCAATATACAGAATAATTCTTTGCGCTTGAGAGTAACGATTTCACGGGAGTTGCGACAATGAATAAAAGTGGTCCCGTTTATAGGAGTAGCTGGATTTTTCTGGACATCCTAAGCCCCGTGATCTCTTCCTTAAATGATGCAACACATAAGTAAGTAAACTTATGGAACTTAGTATTATAAGATTTGTTTGTATTTGAGATAAAGTGGGACAAAAGGATGGTCTCTGTTACCCGGTTAGCTGGTGTGAAAGACAAGTAGTATCAGGAATAGTTATCATCAAAACAGGGGAACTCTGAACAGCAAGTGAATGGGAAGTGTCAAGGGTCTGAGAAGTGAAAGGATTCATAATATATGAATGTGTTGTCGAAATAAAGTAGTAGTTAGGTGACCCGATTGGTACAGAATTGTTTGGTAGCGGTTGGGATTTAAGGTGTGAAAGAGATTAAGGGTGTTTCATACGTCTGTGTATCTATCAAGAGTTGGTTTGTACTTGGTGGGAGATAAAGGAACTATAGCTCAAGAACAATCACTAGCCACTAATTCTATCCACAAAAGCAACCCAGCTACTTATCAAAGCAGTCACCCAGCCGATAAAGGAGCTTCTATGCAAGTCTCATGACACGTTTTTAAACAGTTACACCTTTCGTACTATTTCAGGCGTTTCGGTTTAAATTTTAGGGCAAACAGTCTATAATAGACAAAATATCTATAAGCCGGACCCCCATAATTTTACACCGAGCTTTCCACTCTTCATCGTTCTATAACCCTAACAATAACCATAAACATAATCCTCACTGAAACTCCATGCAAAGCACTTTGCTCAGGTCTTTCTCCTCAAAAGTACAAACCTTTGAAATTCTCACTTTGCTCACGTTTTCGCTACAAATATAAATTCCCCTGTAAATCCTTATAAATTTATACTGAACAGCAATCATATTGACCTCACCACTTTGAGAAATCTTGAAAAGTTATCAGCCCTGCTCCTCTGACTTGGTCTAAATACCGTTTACAAAAAAATTAATTAAATAATAACAAGAAGAATGACAACAGTGTCAGTTTTGAACAGAGAATCATTGAATTTCATTTTCTTAAATATCCTTTAAATAACGAAAGTTCTTACAGAAATAAAAAGGTAAATGGCATATGAAGCAGAAGCAGTTCTTCCTTATTTTATATTTCTAGCTTTTTGTTTAAGCATTTCCCCCAACAATTTATGTGGTTGTAAGTAGTCTCTTCTGCTATCAAACTGTCTCTCGCAACATTTTCTGAAATATTCCACATAAAAACTTGATGGATTCCGTGGTTTCTTTTCTAATTTATCATCGACCACTTTTATTTCAAACGATGGTTGCAAACCATGCTTATCTGTTACAGAACTTACTTTGTAAGTCATTGCTGGTAAGATAAGTGTCTGGGATTTTAAGGTTTTGTTTGTCGGAGCATCATATACTTGAATGTCTTCTGATTTTATGAAACATGGTACTTTTGGTTTTTTACTAGATGAACTTGAACGATGTTCTTTCTCGAAATTCTTGACTGCCTCACCTGAACGAGAATTTTTAACCTCTATCAATTGCAACTTATTTTCACTGAAACGAAAGTTATTCCACGCGAATTTTTTGTTGTCTTTGTAATAACTTAAATTCGTTGGAATATCTTTAGGGTGCCCAACATTCGGGCGCACACCAACAAGATACGTGTCTTGACTCAGGGAGTGCATTCAAATGGGACATTCAGATCGATAATGCAGTGTTGCTGCCTTATTCCGGCATTCTATCACGTAACATAGAGCTATTATGACGTGTCAACTAACTTTCCATCAGATCAAAATTTTTACATATTCTATAGCACTAAAGATGGCAATTCGATGTATCTTTCATATTTCCAGTATCGACAAAATATGTTCAAATAATATATAGTAAACAGATTTGGTCGACAATATTCATACTCTGTTAAAACTTGATTGTTGATGGTGAAATGTAACATGATTTGAAAAGCTGAATATTCTTCGATTAATATCAAAAAGTGGATCGTTTTTAAAACGGGGGCCACATTTTTCATTAACGAAACACTTTGAAACTTGGAAAACTGGTAGAATGTGTCATATAAAACATCTTTTTCTCTTATTCTTCTTTAAAAAAAAAGAAATCCATAAGTTATTCCATGTTAAAGTTGTCGTATTTCTGTAATTTCAACCAATCACTGACGTCCATTCAGCCGATATACATTAAGTGCCGACTACATAAACAAACGATTCTGAAACAATTAACCCTAACCCTAACCCTAGGGTTAGGGTTAGGGTTAGGGTTAGGGTTAAAGCAAATTTAAAATGAAAAAAGCAAATAAAACGAAGGTATGGAGATTAAATACGCTTTACATCGCTTAATCAGCCAAAGGAGTAAATGTAAACAACTGAATACTTGTTAGTGATTGGTTGAAATTATCGAAATAAGACAATTTTTTACATGAAATAAATTCGAATACAAAAATATTTTTCTGTTCTATAACACAAAATAGATAAGTATACGAAGTTTGAAAGTCTTTCCGTACCAAAAACACTACGTAAAACATTAATGAAAAATGTGGCCCCCGTTTTAAAATAGATCCCAAAAAGTTCCCACCAAGATTTTCATTATTAAAACGTCGATCATATCATTTTATAGATACAAAATTTTCAACAGGGTAAATATGTATAAACTGGCAATCAGGCATCTTTTGCTTTTCCAGATTATTGAAATAATCCGTTCATTAAATACGTTCATTAAAAATTTCCCCTAACCTACTTCCGAATGACTGGGATAAACAAAACTTGGCATAATTATCAGCCCTTCTTCTGTAAATAGCCACCATCAACGGTGACACACTTCTCTCATCGCTTTGTGCAGTTGTGAAGACCTAGTCTGCAGAAGTCGGTAGGGAGCGTTTGGGCGTAAGTTCATCATCATCCGAAAAGTGCTGCCCCTTCTAAAAAGACTTCATGTTTGGAAAGAGGTGGAAGTCAGATAGTGTGAGGTCGGGAGAGTAAGGGGGATGAGGAAAGATTTCATAGCTGCAGGAGTGTGCTTTCATCTGGGCAACATGCACCTTGTGAACTGGGGCGTTATCTTGGAGAAGGCAGACTCCTTTGGTCAGCGTACCACGCTTCTCTGCTTTGATGGCATCCCACAATTTCTGCAGCAGAGAAGCATAATAATTGTAGTGCCCTTTCCCAGAAAATCCATCATCACTTTTCTGCGTTGGTCCCAAAAGACTGTGAGCATCATTTTGCCTGCTGAGGGTTGGACATGAGCCTTCTTTGGAGGTGGTGAGTTATCATGCTTCCATTGCTTCGACTGGACTTCACTCTCAGGATCATAGTGATGGACCCATGTTTCATCTTGTGTGATAAGTCTGCCGAAAAGTCCTTCTCGTTTTCTTTGCACATAACCAAAAGAGCCTGGAAGCAATTGACTCGTTCCTGCTTCTGAAAAGGTGTGAGCATCCGGAGAATCCATCGTGCAGACAACTTCCGCATGTGCAAATTGTCGAGAATGTTTTTGTTTTTTTCCTACGGACCTTTCACTTATCTTCACTTCTTGGGCTAGTTGCCGAATAGTAATGCGGTGTTCTTCCAAAATGGCGGCTTCCATTTTATAGATGGTGTTGTCATCAATGGCAGAATGTGGTCATCCAGGAATAGGAGCAGTTTCCACCAATGTCCGACCACATTTGAACTGGCGATGCCAGTGCTTGACTGCGTCGTATGAGGGTGCATCGTCACCATAAACTTTTCATCTCATCGAAAGCTCTATTGGTGTACGACCTTTCAAGTACAAGAACCTGATCACTGATCTACATTCAACTGCCTCCATTATAAACTTTATTCCACATCAACAGCTGTAAAAGACAAACGAATACTAATGGAAAGTTGAAATTTACAATGTGGCATGTAGACACATGTATAGTTATACCTGTACAGGTTCCGTTTCCTGCAATAACCGAAAGTTGGTCAGGGAAAATTTAATGAACACCCCTTGTAAGTTGACACAATATTTTATGGCTGTCTCATTGAATTTCGTATATTTATAACAAATTTTATACTTTTTTATGAAATTATAGAAAGGAGCGATTGGGTTCCTCACCAGCATGTTCACTATGAGGCTGGAAGAATCAATGTGGTTTATGTTCAACTTAAATGTATGTTACGCAACGTCTTGGGAAAAGGTGGGTGGAAAGAACTTCCAACAGGCTGATATCCTGAGTAGGAAGAATCGGGGAAAAAGCAGATAGAGTAAGGACATGGATGGTTAGACACTGTAGTAGTAATAACAGGAGGAGTAATAAGGTGTCGGGGAACTAGTATGTAGGGAGCTGGTTCAGAGAAGTGAAAACCGTTGTACTAGACATAAAATGGGAAATATAAAGTGTGTTGTGCAATGAGGATTGCCAAGGAACATATTGCTAGATTTTAGTTAAAGGAAAATTTTCTCTGAAATATAAGTATTTTTTGCCCGATCGAATATATCACATCATACAACTTTAACAAGTAAAACCTGTATCCAGTAAAGCCAGTAGTTTTGGACAATATTCCTTAGCTCCAAATATTTTTCATTTTATGTTTAAGTTTATGGTCTCGGCATACTTCACGTTAAAACTTTGAATGATCTGATCTCAATATGGATGCGCCCTTAACATACTTCTCAGCTACTCTATATTCAGCCTCACCTACAACATACACATACATCTCTCTCCTTTCTCTCTCCTCTCTCTCTATCTATCTATTAATCTAGCTAGCTAGCTAGCTATCTCGCGCGCGCTCAATCATCCGAGAAGCAAATAACCATAAAAGTACGAAAAAAATTTAATGGGTTCATTTTTTAAAAAAGAGTAAAACTTTTTAACGTATTTTAAAATGTCAACCAAAAGAGAATGAAAAAGGTAAAAAAAGAAAAAGGAAAGCGAGAGGTGAGCGAAAGAGAGTTGTTTAACTGATTTCAGTCACTGGGCTGTAGCCATGCTGTGATGGCAGAGACGTGATAATGTCTGTGATTGCCAATGGTATAGTGGCAAATTTAATGATGATAACATTATATCGCATATACTATATAGCATATATTATATAGCATATATTATATAGCATATATAATGAAAGCTATGATAGTGAAAACCGTGAGAGCGTTAGACAGACATAAAGAAAGATATACGAGTAGAAAATGAGAATAGTGAGAAATACATACATACATACATTGTCTGACTGGAACTCCGTCGATTACGGCGACGAGGTTCCAGTTGATGCGATCAACGGATCAGCCTTACGACTAAGCCACGCGCCTTCACAATGTGTGGGGGTGGGTACAGAGTGATGCAGAATGAGGTGGCTAGGCTACAATAGGAGTAGCTGCGAAACTGAAATAAATAATATTGAATCCATCCAAGGAAAGTAGTAATGTTCTGTATCAGCGAATAGTAAAAGAAAAAGTTCAGCTATTGGAAGTATTTTGTTCGCTGCGAGAAGGAAGTGAAATTTAATGTTTAGGGAAGAACTCTTTATCAGAAAAGCGGAAATGTCTGCTCTTATTGTAAGATAAGTAGATTAAGAATAGAAAGAACGAGAAAAGATATAACAGTGAAGAAGAATGAGGGGGAAGAGGAAAATACAGGAGGAATAGGGAGAGATAAGAGAGATTCAAGTTGTAGGAAAATGTAATTGTCAATGACTGATTCTATCAACTTTGAGATATTGAAAGTAAGAGAACTGAGTTATAACCGGCGACATCTGAGTAGTTTCCACTTTGGAAAATATACGTACGTCCAAAAATTTGGGTGGAAGCTTTTAGAAAGACAAATTGAAGGATCTGGCGAATAAAAAGAAATACAAGAGAGATTGTAACTTTATTAGTTTAAAGCAACGCAGAGGTGAATTCGCAATTGGAGCATATGCGTACACATTGATGTGTCTGGTAGAGTTTTAGCCACAATGCGCAATGTTGAGTTAGAAGTGAAGCAAGGTTACTTCGAGAGAGTACTGCTTTCAGAACCATTATATTTAGAAGTGGCGGAAAGGATGTATCCACAAAATTGACAGAGATTCGCTGAACAAGGGAGAGAAAGAATAGACTACAGCTTAATTGCTGAAGCGGGATAACTTGAATACACAGAGGCATCCTCTGCATTCTGGATTCTGGTCTCGCAAAAGCTGCAGTCGCAGTTCCAGTCGTTGGTAAATACACTTTATAGTGAGTGATATATTTTTCAAACACTGTTGGCTGTGTTTTTGCAAGCTGTCTCAGCTAGGTGAAGAGTGAAGCGCCACACGCTGCCAGGAATAGTTGTCTTAGAACTGACAGAGTTTCAGCCTGTTCGTGTAACTGTTCATTCGCCAAAGGTGTATGTAGAGAACTAAACTTAAAGTTACAAAAGAGGATTCTGCACAAGAAACATCCGTGTGGAATGAGTGTGAGAGCCAGTAAGCGCTGTGAACAGTGAAGTCACTGAGAACGATAAGTTTAAAGGCAGATAAAGTGAGAACAGATGTAGTCGATGAGTTATTGGTTATTGAAGAGGTTTGGAGAACGATAGAAGATATATTTTCTTAGAATGCATATCAAGGATTCTAATTCGGGTTTTGAAATGCAAACTCAGTAAAAGAATATCGACATAAATTTTGTTTAATAGAGAGTGTCAAGAACAATTGATTTTGTAAATCGAATTATCTCCTTTAAATATTTTTATGCAAAAGAGAATAAATGTAATATAAACTTTGTAAAACCGTCATCGTGACAGCTATGTGCCACAAAACACATGCTAATCATCTTGCAATTCCTGAATTGCAACGAGTTGGTCTTACATAAATGAAATGACACTAGTTATACGGCACAACTGTTAACGGCAACCCAAAGCCACTCTACCAAAGCCACTCACCATGTTTTGGTCGGTTCAAGGCTATAGTAGAAGACACTTCATCCCAAACTATGTTTTAGTTTCTGTATAGGTGATACAAATGTAACAATAATTATGAATGATTGTTTCACAAAGGTATAATAGAATCCTTGTTTTACGGAGTTATTTACTATCTTTGTCATTGAAAGATGACAGGAAAAGATTGAGATATCTATCTAGAATCGTTGAAGTGTTAAAATAATTGCGGCTTTTGTTTAGTACTTAAAAATTAAGTACTGTCCAGAGAATTCATGGAACCGGTCATCCAGTTTCCATGGCGAATAAGTGACCGAAATTAAACTATTCCCTCAGAACGGAGCGCCAGTCCGTCGCAGAGTTATTCATTTTGCAACTAAGTTGGCCGGAGAAAAGTAAAGTGCAGTGTTTTACTCTAGAACACAACGCCTAGTCCTTGATATGAAACCATATTCTTGCGATCGTGAGTGCAGCATCCTAACCCCAAGGCCACGCACCTTGAGACGAGGACACTACTAATGGAAAGTAGAAGAGGGTGCCAATGAAATCGACTTCAGTATTTCACTGATGTTTTAATTTTGCGGCATTCCAACGGTAGTTCAGCACTGAGAAAGGGTTTCGTCCTCTGTGCAACTGATTCTTCCCCCATTCACTGTTAATATCGACAATTATGATGATTTCTTTCATTGATACAGAGATACTAATACAAATATTGTTACTGTTTGTTCTCAATACACCAAGTAAGCGAGTAATCAAAGGCCTTCCAGCTATGACCAGCCTATTTAAAGAATATCTGGAAGTATATCACCAAATGTATTTTTTTTGTTAGGAGAGAGAGGGGGGGTTGAGAAGACATGGCTGTTATTTCTCGTAGGCCAATGGATCATGTACAGCCTAATTCGTTGCATCTAGATGATGCAACAATTGATATGATAATACGATGCTAAACAACAACGCAACATGTATTTATTTTTATCGATCTTTGACCCCGAAGGATGAAGATAAAGTCGGCCACGACTGATTTCCAACTTAAAACGTTATTAAATTTTATAGTACATTTTGCTAAAACCCACCGCCAGAAATTCTTCAGTTTTTAACTGATTTTTAGCAACAACAACAGCAGAAACAATAGCTTTCTAATAAAGCCACAAGGCCTGAAATCTGGCAGAGGAGGAAGTCGATGTCATTGACCCCAGTACTTGACTGGTACTTTATTCTATCGATCCCAAAAGTATGAAAGGCAAAGTTGATCTCAGAGAGTTTTGAACTCAGAAAGAACGTAGAGAGGAAGAAATGCGACAAGATATATTTTCTAGCACGTTTTAACGTTTCCACCAGCTCACCACTACCATCTCTCTCTCTCTCTCTCTCTCTCTCTCTCTCTCTCAAGACTGATACTACTTTTGTTTAGTCTACATATCACAAAATAAGCTGTTACCATACCGGTTCTTATTCATAATGTACGTACCAAATATTAAAGTTTGAAAATCCATAAATGAATAAAACTTATAGTAATTTATACTAATTTCTATGCTAATTTTTTCTCTCATTTTCCAAGATTTCTGCAAGATTTTTCCCAGCGTTTTCATCCAAATTAGTTGACATCCAATGTCAGATATATCTTGAAACAAATTGTGTGATATGAAAGGTGCAAACTGAAAAGGATACAAATTATACAGATTATTATATGAATTATTAATTAGATGTAAAATAGACACAAGTTGAAACACAAACAAGAGAACAGTAAATAGTTACAGGAAGTGAAATATACATTGAAATACAGGCTGAGGAAAATACTCAGGGATGCATGCTGCATGAAAGGTAAAGAGGGCGCTAATTAATTAAAAGGTCAAGTATACTAACGTTTAAGTTCATATAAGGTGCGTTTCGTTAAGCGTGTCGTGGGAGTGAGATATAGAATGAAGAAAGGGGAGAATAGTTAGATAAAACGTTTGTGGTATATGATATAAAGTGATGAAAGGGAATGAGAACAAAAAGTACTGATATAGAGAGCATGTTGTATGCAACTTTCGTCAACTAGGCTTTAGTGGTTTGATATATGAATGATGATAAAGCGACGAACTGGCAGAATCGTTAGCATGCCGGACTAAATGCTTAGCGACATTTCGTCCGTCTTTTCATTGAGTTCAAATTCCACCGCGGTCAACTTTACCTTTCATCCTTTCTGGGTCCATAAAATAAGTATCACTTGAACACTGTGATCGATGTAATCGACTTCCTCCCTTCCTCCGACCTTGCTGGCCTTGTGCCAAAATTTGAAATCAGTATTTTAATAATGATATTACAGGATAACATATAAGATAGATAAGGAGCAACATAGAGAAAGAGGATGCGTGATGGGTAAAAGGTGACAGAAACTGCGTACTGTGTGCAAGATAGAGACCAGGTGAGTTACACATGAGGTAAGAGGTAATGAGTTGCGATTTGAAATATAGTGTATACTGTATGTAACATAGGTGGGTAGAATAATTAATAAACTGTGAAAGAAGCTCGTGATGTGTGTATAACTGATAGAATGATCTACAAAGAGAAATAGAAAAGCATAATCTGATAAATTAAAAACCAGACTGTAATGTATGTAGGTTACAGTATGTGTGAATACACTACGTGTGGTTAGCATTGTGATCATTAGATAAATCTATGCTGTAAGTACAGTAGACACGTAAGGAGATATAGAGCGAGAATGTAATGGCGTAGTTTGATTGATTGTGAAATAATCTCTTTTCTGTATACAAGGCTGTGACATGGAAATGTCGAGAATGAGTGAAATAAATAGTGGATTAATTTTATAGTGTTGATTATACATTGATTTAAAATTTTGGCACAAGACCAGCAATTTCGGTGGTAAGTCGACTACATCGACGCCAATACTCGGCGTGCTAACAATTCTACCAGCTCATCGCCTTAGTGTTGATAGTACATTAAAAGAAATTATTTTATAAACTGAAGAAATTTGTCTCGGAGAGGCTGAGTACCACAATATAGTATTTTCTTTCTCGTGAAAATTGTCAGCTTTGCGTCTATCAATTACAGTAGCAATCAACTATTAATGAGAGATAAATACAACTTGGTTGACTTAATACGTTGCATTAAAGAAAACATTTTGTCAAGGGACTATATTCATAGAAGATAATACAGAATAGCGTCCCTTGACATAGAAATTAAAGTATAATCAACCTTTTTTTTGAATATTCTTCGTTTTACTTAGCTTTTTTTGTATTTGCTTTAAAAAATGCGAAAACGAATACGAGAATGTGAAAAAAGAAAGAATTTAGGAAAATGATAAGCACTTTTTAAACTACATATCGTACACTAGTGTTTCCCTCTTAAAGTAAAAAGTGAAAGAACCAACCCAATCCAGTTACGATATCACGAGTAACTGTGAAAAGCGGGACTTTGGAACAGCCAAGCACCCTCACAGGCATTAATTGATACTTTCGTGAGACGAGATGTTAACCAATTACAGTTTCAAGTTATCAGTGATTGCAATTTTGTTGTTGTTTTTATTATTTTTCTTGTCTATCTTTCACCTTTTATTATATCAGCACTTTTCCCTCGGAAAGAAATCAAGGCAGAATTGTTTCAAGAATGTCCTGTCTTACATATTACCTTCCTAGTCAAATTAAATCATATCGATTTTTTACCTTATGTTCAATGTCTGTTAGTTTATTTGCCGTTTCTAACTGCTAGCTTAGCCTTACTAATCTTGAAGCCTTGCTACGTTGTGTCCTCCTCAAGCTGTCTCTATCACTTCACTCATAGCGCAGGGTCTCTTCTCCTTATACTTTTCGCAATAATTATTTTAAAAACCTTTCGCAACTGACTAATTAATAAAACAAAAGAAATATTGATTTATTTTTCAATATCTATTAATTTTTAAAATATGTCGCTCCAATTTTATTTGCTTTCTCGAGCCTTATATTAGTGATTACAATGCCAGTAAGTTTATGCGATAGTGTGTTTACGCATTTCAATGTATCCAGTACTACTGCAATCGATTTTGCTTTTACTCTCTGCAGGTCAACAAACTAAGCGCCAATAACAGGCTGGTTTCGATTAATCAACTATATAGGCACAGGCGTGACTGTGTGGTTAGAAACTTGCTTCCCAACCACATGGTTTTGGGTTTTATTATAGCCTCGGGCCAACCAAAGCCTTGCGAGTGGATTTGGTTGACGAAAACTGAAAGAAGCCCGTTGTATGAGTGCGCGCGTGTGTGTGTGTGTATGTATGTATGCGCGCGCGCACGTGTGTGTGTGTGTGTCCTACCACAGCTTGACAACTGGTGCTGGTGTGTTTACGTCCCGTAACTTAGCGGTTCGGTGACAGAAACTGATAGAATGAGTACCGGGCTTTAAAAGAAGGTTAAATAAATAAGTACTGGGTCGATTCGTTTGACTAAAAATTTTTCAAGGCGGTGCTCCAGCATGAACACACTCTAATGACTAAAACAAGAAAAAGATAAAAGATATATCTTTATATGGCTACATACCAAAGCAAAGAATTTAAATGGTTTATCCCTTCTTTCCAAAACCTCTATTAATATAACTAGCAGAAAGGCCGCTCTCCGGGCGGTTTTCTGCTCGCCCCTTCATATTTTCACATTTGATTCCCAATTCTAATAATTTTTATATTTTATGTCTAATTGTTTCTTTGTATAATAGTGCTCACTTGCTTAGTAAATATTGCTTTCATTATTTTATCACAGTTATAATCTCTCTTTTTTAAACAAACATCACGGTAATCCAACAACAGAGCAGGAAGCGGTTTGTCAAGTTTTACTCCTCAAAGCAACACAGAGATTTCAATTCAGCAGCCCATCTGTAAGCTTTGCAGTGTGTGTGTGTGTGTATGTGTGTGTGTGAGAGAGAGACAGACAGACAGACAGAGAACACTGCAAACAATGAATGAAATAAGCATGAAATGAAAAAAATCGTATAAATAAAAGGGCATTCTTTTCTACTCTAGGCAAAAGGCCCGAAATTTTGGAGGAAGCGGGGCTAGTCGATTAGATCGACCCAGTACGCAACTGCTACTTAATTTATCGACTCCGAAAGGATGACAGACACATTCGACCTCGGCGGAATTTGAACTCAAGACGTAAAGACGGACAAAATACCGCTAAGCATTTCGCCCCGTGTGCTAACGTTTCTGCCAGTTCGCCGCCTTATAAATAAAAGGGGCATTACTACAGATGTATACGCCTCCGACTTTGTTGCCTCATAACATCCAGAAAAATGGGTACTTTTTAAAAAAATTTCTACAAATACCGCTTAGATGTTGTGACTTCAGAGTAAATAGGGATTTAAATAGAGAGAGTGAGAGAGTGCGTGTATGTGTGTGTCACTGTTGAAATTGTGTTTGGAAACTGTGAATAAGGTTCAAATTTCGAGTACTTGTCGGTAACTTTTTCTTTTTTTTTTTTCTCGTCTTCTAATAGTAAAAACCCAACTTTCTCGGCTCTTCTCACAGCTATCCCGCGTTCAAAAATTATACATTACATATACATTACGTGCGAATTAAAACTTAAAAGAGAAAGCGAGAGACTTTGCTAGTGAAAATGGAACACTCCGCAGTGAATGCAATGAGCATCTAAAATTGTGATGAATTGAACGAAGTGAATATTTAAATTTCCGAGAAATTAGAGTTTAAAAATCTGAATAATCTTGAGAAATCGAAATTATCGGAAATTTCTTAGAACATGAATTTATAAAAATATTTCCAGACGGTCGACCCTTTAATAATTGCTTCTTTTAGTACTTTTAGTAATTGTTACATACTTAATTAATAAGCAGCTTTCTCCATTATAGTATAAATGTACTTTATATATATATCCGTAAATGTTGTTTTTGTATTTCGTCAATTGAATAGTTGCTTTTTGTAAAAACTTTTAATTCAAGCCTGAATGGATGGTATATCAGGGCCGACATATTTTCTGTTTTATAAGTGATACATATTAAACTGCTATTATTTTATTAACTGTATTAGAGAGAAGTCATTTTATATTCTAATTTTTCTTGTGAATTATCGGGGTTTTAACTGAAACTATTATTAGACTTGTTTGGTGGAGTATAAAAAACAATTCCCTCAGGTGGTACTTAAAGACAAGGACATCACAAGACTACGGTTATTGGTCCAATCTTAAAGTTAAAAGATAACACTTCTTCAATCCAAAAAGTAATCATATCCTGGGTATTTCCGGAGAACCACACTATTGGACTTGAATTCTACTAATGTTTCTAAAAATGGCGTGAAATCAGAAACTAGGAGAATCCGGTTTGAAAACAATATTTAGCAGAAAATATTTAGTTTCATCGGAATTCCCTACTTGAAGACGCTGATGACGTAAATACCTCGAAGAACAGAGTAAGCATTCAGGATAAGTGATGATGATGGAGCAATTTCGAGAGAGGGAGAGAGAGAGAGAGAGAGGGGGGCGGCGGCGGCGGCGGTGGTGGTGGTGGTGGTGGTGGTGGTGGTGAAGGAGGACATTACTAATTTTAGCAATTACAATAGCATACGTACAAACAACGGAGTTGTCCAGCTTTTAACAACATAAGTTTTAATAAGTATACATTTCATATATGTTGAAAACTATTTTTTTTTTACACCCCACTCATATACATTTCATTTTCCGGTCTGATAGATAGAAACACTTATTTAACTCAATGTCTCTCTATCTACTGCCTATCTTTTTGGCTATCAAAATATATGTTGAAATATCCGCAGTTTAAATTTTCTCTGCTCTCTTTGACTAATTATTTAACTGCCTGCCTATATATTTATTCATCTATCGATCTCTCTACATTGCTGATCACATGCATACAGACAGGCAGACAGACAAACACACACACACACACGTACGTACGTACGTAACTACATACATACATATGCAATAATAAAGGCAGCAAATAAATAAGAGGAAGAAAAATAATTAGTAACTGGTATGACCTTTTAATTCGTTACAAAGTAAGACGCAACATTTTCGAAGTTGTGCAACAATTATTTTCAGTTTTGTTATACATTTTGTAGGTAGTTAACTTCATCTGTGAGTGACTGCTAGAAGACAGGTGGGAAAAGGCGAGAGAGAAAGAGAAAATTTACTTTAAAGTTGAGATGATGAAAGCTGCATTGACAGAGAGAAAAACAATGATATGCTTTTGGGGGCAGGCTCCCAGCGAAATGAGTAGAATGGTATTTGGGCTCAGTATTTATATTTTTTCTAACTAAATTAGGCCAGGTTAAACAAAGGATTTTCCGTCTCCTATCTGCCTTGACATAAATTTGACTCGAAAAGTTACAGGTTAACGATTGACTCATAAAACGCTCAGTGCAAAAGCTGAAAACAATAGAAAGGAACTGGCAAGAAAATCTAGGCTAGGTTTTGAATCTTGGCTAAGAAAATAGGAAGCTATTCGTTAGACATACATATGTAGTGAAACTACCTATCGCCATTATATACAAAACTACTATCGCCATTATATACCACCTTCTCTCTATAAATATTGAAACACGCGAGCGTAGTAGAAAACATCTCTTTCCTTGTCATCACCTGACTGACTATTATTTGAAGCGGCAACTGCTTCGTACCGTTCCCGCCAGAACGCAAACTGACCAACCACAGCCCTTAATAAGGTCACGTGATAGTGTTTTTCTAATACTCCATCGGAGCCTACTTTCAGCTATAAATAGACTGCTAGATACCCAGCAAATTCGTCTCGGTTCAGATCTCTTAGAGACCTGTTCCGTGTACCACACAGAGCAGCAGCAGCAGTTCCAGCGACAACATCAACAGCATCTCCAACTACGACTACCAGCAGCAACACGACTCTACGACTACTACCAGCATCGCCGCCGCCAGTCAACACGACACTACGAACTACAAGATTCGCCACCGACGTCGCCAACATCGTCAACACGACTTTCCACGTACACAAGCTACCAAACAGTAACCGCGGCATTTCTCTCTTCGATTCTGTTTGTGTGATTCATCTTCACCACGAAATAACAGCCAAGAGCCCAGCCTGCGACGAACATCTGTATTCCAGAACCCGGCTCGGCATGGAAGCCCTAACATCACGACGAGTGATCGCACTGCCACACACGCCTCAACTTCTTACATACAGACTGTTACTATTGTGTACTCTAAGAACTGGCAAATTCTTATATGTGTTACTGACTCTTTTACTATCTGCTGTATATCACGCATACACATACATGTATCACTTACACACAATCTTTTTTTATACGACGGCCTGTCTTTTATTATGTTTTCATTATGTCGCATTCACACTCACACACAGACATACATTGTAATGCTACAATAAATATTACTGTTATTCATCTTTATCGGTTGTGTTCTATCGCCTTCCTTACTGGCCATTTACGAATTCACTATGTTATCGAAGTATAACATTTATATCATTTGATATATTTTGTGTTCGACCGTGTGACGCGTTTAATAAAAGGAGCCCTGTTTTTCCATTCGTCACCATTTCTCCTTTTGGGTTCGCACGGTCGTTCTTACACATACATATACGAGTGTTTGTGTATCCGTACGTATATATATATATATATATATATAGCAGGAGGAGTTATGTATGTATGTGTGTGTGTATGTATGTGTAAGTTAACAAACAAAAGAAGCGCATTCAATATATGATTTAGAGTTTATATTTGTTAGATATAAGTTAGTGACCAACTCAGTTGACACCCAAGTTTCACACACTAAAGTAGTGCGTTCAGTCAATCAATGCATGGTAAATAAAACTATGTTCACAACGCTCATTCTCTCTAGTCAAGGTGAATCACGTGATCGAATATACATAGCTCACTAGACTGTTAATATGTAAGGGTTTCTGATATTCGTTATATCTGGTTAGATCTGGAGGCTATATATTTGAACCAATACGTCTCAGACTCTCAGGTAACATCACGCTATCCAAGAGGATAATCGGAGTCAATTTGATAATATTTCTGTACTCTAGTGGCTGCCTTAGAATCGGGAACTTTTCATTTAGACAAAGCCTGTAATTTTCTGATCCCTTGAAGTATAAAGTGGTTTTGTTGACGGATGTCGGTTATTGGAAGGGAAAGCAGTCATACCCTTGGTTTCCACGTTTCCAGACGAATTAAGTCTGCAAAGTATTTTCACTGAACCAGGTGTTTGATAACGCCCAGTGGTGCTATAGATGACTCATGTTTCACAGCTTCAAAAAGGCTGACTTTACTGAATGGGTAGGTAGGAAGATTTCTGAAGATACGATTCGGCTGTTGAGGTGGCAGATGTGTAGGAATGCTTTTTGTTTCAGCTGTAAGGCGTGACCATTGAAGCATTGTTGTCCAGAAAGTAATAGCTGACTTTGATGTTACGCGTTTCGAAATTTTGTAGATTGTATGTAAATGGAAAGTGCTGTTTTACTAAGGCCTGAAAGTTTCCAGTTACATAAGCAAGACCACTCAAGTTGTATGATGGATTAAACGATATTATTTTTCCTCTTCTCAGTTTTACTTTGAAGAAGTGGAATGTTCTCCACCGAAGCTAGTTTCTCGTTGAAAATTTGGCCAATTTTCTTTCTTTCTTTTTTTTTTTTTTTTTTTTGCAGCCCCACTTCTTGCCCCCGATTGTTTCTGCTTAGAATCTGACAAAATTTCATAAAAGTGATGCAGCATGAAGTTTGTCGGTAGATTATATAGATATGTATATATGATTCTTGGTTCGACTTATTTAAGGGGGAAGTATGATGGAAATGAAATAGCCAAGCTTGTAGTATTGTTTTTCCTTGATACATTTGGTACATTTATAAAGCGCACTGCCCACATTTCCAGAATATAATATAAATTGCCACAGAAGATTTAAATGTATTCATTAGCACTGACTAAAACCACATTAACTTCCTAGATATAATACTAAATGTGGACACAAACACTACTCTCTCTCTCGCTCTCTCTCTCTCTCTCTCGCTCTCTCTCTCTCTCTCTCTCGCTCTCTCTCTCTCTCTCTCTCTCTCTCTCTCTCTCTCTCTCTCTCTCTCGCTCTCTCTCTCTCTCTCTCTCTTTAAAACTTAATCCACAATTATCAGATCCCTTTACATATAGTCAGCTTTAATTATGACCGTGACCTGAATTATGACCACGTGGCTTATCTTAACCAGTGAAAATCTTGTGCTCGCGACATCGTTTGACGGGTCGCTTCTATGATTTACATGTGAAACGCCGAATAACAATAGAGTGAATCACCAAGTTTTTCCCCAATGCGTACAAATACTTGTGTATGTGACTCAGACAACGTTATCAGTAAGTAAATCAAACAAAGTCCTTTATATAATA
>NC_142940.1:25177525-25220025 GCF_046866305.1 Octopus bimaculoides
GGATGCAAACAAAGGATTTCCCGCTGAGAAAAATTGTGCATATCAGGAGAAAGAATCCTGAGAATGTATAGGGACAGGTATCTATTCGTGTGGGTCTGAATAGTGGTGTCGCTTTGCGTGCGCAGAATGTACCAGTCGGTGCGCGACTGAGGCAGAGTGAACGAGCGTGCGCACGAGTGCCTAATGTGCCAGTCGTTGCGTGACAGAGACAGTGAGTGAGCGTGCAAGGGCGTATGCATGAGTGCGAGAGAAAGTCCTGGAGCTGTGGAATAAGCCGAGGCGAATGAGTGTGTGCATTCTCAATCCATGATATCAGCAAAAGTTTTCTTGTAGGATTGCATTTTGTATGAAAATACATTGAAAGGAGTGCAGAAGCGAAATGTGTCTGGCGTTGTTGTCGTGGGACAGACAATTTTATCTATTAAGTTCGTGGCCAACCTAGGGTCGCACAAAGGTAAGTTGTGTCTGACAAGGGTGCAGAGAGCATGCGCTGACATCCGACTCTAAAGGCACTATATTGTGGTGCATGTGTATAGGTGGACGCAGGTTTATGTATGAACGTTGAGAAAAAAATTTTCTTGTGTTGTTTTACAAACAAAATACAGAGCAGTGCCTAAATAGGCCAGCGTGCAAAGTAAGAAAGAAGCTGCAGACATTCAAAAAGAAAACATGTAGCGAGAAAAAACAGTGTAGTTGAAAGAATTGTACATGTGTGCAAAGATGTGCAATGCCAGTGGTCAATGAGAAAAAAAATATTATACAAATATAGAACATTCAAAAACAAATGAAAATGTGTAGTGCTAACAAAAGAGAAAGAAATAAGCAAGCATTTGAAATGGAAAAAAATATGTGCATGCAAAGAAAGTTCAAGCCTATGTACAAGTGTTCGTGTGACTAACAGGTTGGAACTAGTTCAACTAATTCACAAAATATGCATTTTTTTAAAAGGAAGTAAAAAGTCTGAAAATCGGCTATAATAATGTAATTTTCCAGTCTTATTGCTATGAAGGTATGATGTTTTGGAGAAAAAAAAATGGAGGTAAAAGTTACAGAGGTTTAAAATTCGCAAAAACTGTGTATTTTTAGCCAATAGCGAGACAGAAATTCTCTGTGTTTAGCGGAGCAGTGTCAACTTTAAGGTTGTATCGTTTTAAATTTATGGTTTAGCGTCTGTGACATGACCTGTTCATTGTAGGTTTCTAAATGAATAGAAATACCTAATTTCATTGTAGGTTTGTAAATAAACAGAAATACCTAATAAAATCAACATGTATTATCTTACTGTTTCTTTTGTCTCTTCATTGATTGAATGTTTTATCTTTTTTTTTTTTTGTTATATTAATATATTTGTCTGCATGTGTTTACTTTGTGTACTTCAGTACTATGTATAGCTGCCATGTATTTGTGTACATCATTAATATATAAGCGTGTGTGTGTGTGTGTGTGTGTGTGTGTGTGTGTGTGTGTGTGTGTGTGTGTGTGTGTGAGTGTGTGTATGTGTGTGTGTGTGTGTGTGTGTGTGTGTGTGTGTGTGTGTGAAAAGGGGGCGTCTGTCTCCAAAACTCCAAAGTTGAGTAACGTTTACATACTTGGATTTGTAAACTACGATAAGAATAACACTGGTCAACAAAGAATTTGTCCCAAAAATATATGAAATGAAAAATATGTAAAAGTACTAACATACAGATGCACAGAAAAATATGTAATATACTAACACACAGAAAAATTAAAACAAAACACCCGGGTGAAAAGAATCTCGTAGTGTGAAGAATCAACACAGAACAACGTGCGGCACAGACACGAGTGAAGTGAAACACAACACAACGTACGGTTGTCATGGTAAAAAGCTACTTAAGCCACGCTGTCTGTTGATTGGCTAAAATTACCCAAATTTCCCAACTTTAATTCCAAATAACATCAATTTTTTTAATTTACGAGATAAAGTAATTGGCTGATTGTAATCAAAATTTAGTTGCATCGATACACCAAAATTGAAAGCAATCTAAGCAAAATTAAAGGGGACTCATTTTGCGAATGACTAACTAGATCCTTCGAAAAGTTTGTAGCTGTGGAGAATATTGCATATGCAGGCTTCCTTATTTTCATCCAGGTAGATTTTGGTCGGATGGCTATCGAAATGTTGCGTTTTTCAACTGTCGATGTTTCTTTCTTGACTCTGTATAACGTAGTGGAGTGCATTCTGTGACAAGTTGAAAGTGCATAGTGGGTGTCAATTGTGTCGGCGAGTTCTTTTTTTTTTCGTGTCGTGTGACAGTCGAAACGGAAACTGTTTAGTGAAAGTTGTTAATCTTGTCTTCAATGTGACGAGCATGATGTGAAGGCTGTAATTCTTGAGCTCGGGTCACCAGAATGTAGCGACGAAATGGAAAATTTAACCACAGAACAAAAAATGGTCTTCATTTTCCAAATGCAATGAAGTTGGTGAAGTAGAGGCAATCGTGTATTAGAATGTCGGGAAGCATACGACGCAACGGCTGTTGGAGTGAAGGCTGTAGATCTTTTAGATCGGGGGTCACCAATTGTAGTGGGCGTTTGGTGAAGGCCGTAATTGTTTTCACGTGCGAAATGATGTGCGATGTAACGAATGTAGAACATGTAGAATCACGTCAGTATGATGTAGCATACTACCAAATGTAGCGTGTAGGTGAAACGCTTGAAGGTTTTCGCGTCGGAGTAACCAGTGAACATCGAAGAATCAACATCAAGAAGGAAGAAATATTATTTACACATATTTATTTGTAGTGAATACTTCTATTGCCATTATATACAAACAAACCATCTTCTCTCACTATAAATATTGACAGACGCGAGTGTAGTAGAAAGCAACTCATTCCCTGTCATCACCTGACTGACTATTTCTTTACGCGGGTAAATTATCTCCACCCGTTCGCCTCAGGACGCAAACTGACCAACCACAGCCACTAATAAGGTCACGTGAGAGAGTTCTTCTAATGCTTCTCTGGAGCTTCCTTCAGCTATAAATAGACTAAATTATACCCGCCAAGTGGTCGCGCCTCAGATCTTAGATCTGGCCGCCGGCCACACACGCGTAACACAGCAGCAACCAGTTTCCAGCGACGACACCAACAGCATCGTACAACTACGAACTACAAGCATCGCCCCCGACGTCGCCAGCAGCAACACGACTCTACGTACTACCAGCACCGTCGCCAGCGTCAACATGACTCTACACGTACACAAGCTACCAACAGCTAACTGCAGCATTTCTCTTCGATCCTGTTTGTGTGATTTCTTCACCACGATAAATAACAACCAAGAATTTAGCCTGCGAAGAACATCTGTATTCAAGAACCCGGTTTGGCATAGAAGCCACAACATCACAACTAGTGATCGCTCTGCCCCACACACCTTAACTTCTTATATACAGACACTTACCACTGTGTACTCTAAGAACTGGTATCTTAAATCCTTATACGTGTTACTGACTCTATTCAATACTGTGTATCTCTCGCACCCACATACATGTATTACTTACACGCACTCTTTTCTTTACATGACGGCCTGTCTTTTATTGTGTTTCATTATGTCGCATTCACTCACACACAGACATACAATTTAATGCTACAATAAATCTTACTGTTATTCATCTCTAACGGTTGTATTCCTATCGTCTTCCTTACTGGCATTTACGAGTTCTCTATGTTATCGAAGTATAACATATTTATCATTTTATATATTTTTGTGTTCGACCGTGTGACGCGTTTTATAAAAGGAGCCCTGTTTTTTCCATTCGTCACCATTTCTCCTTTTTAGTTCGCACGGTCGTTCTTACATATTCGTTTACCCGACAGGCACTTAGAGAGACAATAGTGATTGTAGTGATAGTAACAAAAAGGTTGGCTCGGTGGTTAGTAGTCGATAGTGTAGAACTTGCTGTCTGCCAGTAGGGAGGGAAAGAGTAAGGAATGCACGCTGCTGACTAGAAAGGAAGAAAGGATAAAGGTAGCATCGGCTTTCTTGAGTTTAAAAACTTCTATTCGTATGTCTAGTGAAATACGAAGGGAAGTGTTGCTCCTTGGTTATAGCTGACACAAAAGAGGAAGAGATAGGAAATGCTCTCTGCTATATACACTATGGCCAGTAATGTAAGTCAAACCCTAAACAAAGGACTGACCTTTCCTTGACCAGCGCAGGTCCTTGGGGTTCATCAAGTGTGGGGATGCAAACAAAGTATTTCCCGCTTGTTTTGACAAGCAACAAGCGGGTAGATTTGGTTTCAAATCTCAGGCAGGGTCAAGTGATGTCCCTACACACACACACACACACACACACACACACACACACACACATATATATATATGTATATATACATATACAGTGAGTGTGTGCGTTTAGTTCAAAAGGTTCAGAAATAGTGCATTCACGAGAAAAATGAGCTTGATTTTCGAAATCGATAGATCCTTCATTCTATTTCAATCATAGATTTTTTTAATTAATTTTTTTTAACTAAACAGTTTGAAATTTCAAATACCGAGAAAGGACTTCCGGGTCATCTCTACTAAATGTCACCACTTTGTTCGAAGAATCAACGCCACGAAAGAAATATTATTTACATGTATTTATTCGTTTGCTCAACATCGGTGTTTTATCAACACATAAAGCGCGCTGGTGTTTAAAAGACTTATAGAGCAACGAGTCAACAGCTAGCTTTTTTTTTCTTTTTTTTTTCTAGTTGACGTATATGTAGTTTCAAAATGCCTTATTTTACAACAATGACTTGTATTGTTATTGTCATGATTTTATCTTACTATAATCAACAACAAACACTTTATTAGATAAAAATTTTAAAAAAACATGAAGATAAAACAAAGCAAATAGCGGCTTATACACTGTAATTGTAGTGGCAGTAAACAAGTTCGCTCGCTGGTTGCTAGTTGATAGTGAATGGAGGGAAAGAGTAAGGAATGCACGGTGCTGATTAGAAAGGACGAAAGGACAGAGGTGACATCGTCTTCGCTCGCCATACGAATGGAACAGAGTGGTGACATTTAGTAGAGATGACCTGGAAGTTGTTCCTCTTCGATTACTATTGCAAACAGCAGTAGCTTTCTTCAACCGAATACATGATTATGGGGAGAAAAATATTGAAAAACATAAATGCAAAAGGCGGTGCTCCAGCATGGCCCCAGCCTCTGGCTGAAACCAGTAAAAGAATAAAAGAACATACCAAAATGACAACAAAAATGAGGAAGGCATTAGGTGGTCGTGGGATGTGCTAGAAACACCAGTTATATCTCCCTTCAATCAGCTTTTTGTCTGAAAATTATTTTGAAATTATAAACTGAAAGAAATCGCAGATTCGGACTGTCCGCATTTTAAAACTACGATTAAAATAAAGTTTCCGAAAGAAAAGCCGAAATTTTAGGATTTATTTTTAATGGATTATTTTTTTTTTTTTAATTTCAATATTGTTTTTAAATTACTTTTCATTTTCTGCTTGAAAATGAGGTGGCGATTGTAATTGTGATCGATTTTTAAAATTGTATTTATTTATATTTCCTTTTCCACCTTCAAGGCTTTTCCCATCATTTTGAAGTGCGAAATGAAAAAAAAAATTTGCCAAAATTGGTACTGAGTGGAGTAGGGGAGGTTGAAAAAATTCATAAATTTTCAAAACTATTTTATTCTTTTAGCCGAAAAGACGTCTCCCATTGTTTTAAGTGCGTAATGTAAAAACAAAAAAATGAACAGAATCGGTCCAGAAGGGAGCAGTGAGGATTCCTAAATATTTTCAAATATCTTTTCCCATGAAATGCTTTCTCCCATCACTTGCGAGAATGTGGTGAAAAACAAATTTGAAAAATCCCTGTCAAAGCGAAGAAAATCCAACTTTTGTGGGTGTGATATTCCGAAAGTCCTGGTGAAAATTAGCCAGCAACTTCGGAATACTCAGGCTATCGCGCGCGCACGCGTGAGAGAGAGTATTCATGCACATTCTCACACATATGCACGATACATATACGAATGTGTTATGTATGTATGTATGTATGTATATACCTTCTTTTTTTTCTTTTTTTTTTTTTGTTATTATAAATCTTCCAAAGAGGAGGGAGCCAGATTCCAACAAAGATACAGGGCTCCATCTTTGGGCTGCGTGCACATTGGACACCTTCAAAGAATGTCTATAAGACGGGGAATATTTGATAATGAAAAGGAAGTGTAAAGGAGAAGGATAAACAATAGAAGGAAGGACGTGAAAAGCTTTCAAGTTGTAGGTCGAGGTGTCACTAATAAAACGCTTTGTACTGCGATAGAGCGTCGCAGGTCTTAGGAGTGGTGGTGAGAGATGATATGGGAGTGGGGAGGTGACGTTAAGCTGACAGATAAGAGAGACTAAGAGTGAGAATAGGGGGGAAATTGGAATTACTTGAATTGAATTGTAATAAATGACGTATTTTCCTGTTCTTTTTAAAGCTGATTACGGAATAAAAGCGAACAGTGTGACTAAGAAAGGAAGTGAAACAAAAACTAGGAGAAATCCATTTGCGCTACAACCACTTCAAAGTTGATAAATTTTGGTGTCTCGGAAAAACACGACAGTTTTCAGAAAATAATCGACTGGTTAACATATCCATCAAAACAGCCGTACACATATATATTTATACTTTTGTGAACTTTAATTTTTGTCGAAATATAACATATTAGCTTTCAGTTAATAGTGATTAATATATATTACAAGATGAAATCTTTTGTCGGACTGATAATTAACATTTGGATATGTCTGGGAGTGATCTTATTAACAACCAGTTTGACATCGTGTGTTAGTGTGGTTACTCCATCAGATGTCGCAATTGAGGTGGATCAAAATGAGACGGTGTTGTTCGGTAAGTGTATAAATTTATTTTAACTATGATTTAATGTAATTTGCAGGACACTGTATTCCAGATGCCCCTTTTTACCAGATTTTGCGAAATTAGTACCGAAACTTTTAGAATCATAAGTAAAACGGATTAGTCCAAACCATAGTGGAAATTAGGAATTCATCTACCACTTGCCTAGCACCACTGGAACTTGAATAAAATAATGGTTCAATGGTCGGCTATAGGTTGTGTAAAAATTCACACACACACACACACACACACACAAACACACACACACACACACACAAACACACACACACACACACACACACACACACACACGTGTATGTTTGTGCGTGAGCATATATATATATATATATATATATATATATATATATATATATATATATATCATATATAATATATATACATACATATACAATATTATATGTAAATATAGTTGTATATATATGTACATATTTGTCTATTTATACACACACACACATACATATAGATAGATAGATAGATAGATAGATAGATAGATAGATAGATAGATAGATAGATTGATAGATAGATAGATATTCATGTGTGTGTATTTATGTATTAACATAGAGGCTATTCCGGAGATGACAGTCCGAATCCAGTATTTTTATATGGCAGTCCGTAGAATTTAAACGGTTAACTTTCAATGAAGAATTGAAATTTCAGCACATTGTATAATATTAACCCAGTAGATTCAGTATCGAATACTTACATGCGGTAAATACCTGAGTCGAAAGACACTTGCTTAACCGTATACTTTTATCAGACCACTACGAAGCACTAGCGTAGCTAGAGTGTTTGCCGCCCGGGGCGGCCCTTCTGTTTGCCGCCCCCGGACCCCTACAGCAATAGCCTATAACACGATAAAAAGTGCCGACCGGGGCGGACCGTCCCCCCCCCCCCCGATACGCTAGTGCTCCGAAGAATCATATAGGCTGTACGGCGTATTCGAGTTTTTTTTTTGTTTTTTTTTTTGTATTCAAAGGCTTAGAATTTTCTGCCTCTTTAAAATATAAATCTAGTTCTTGAAGGTCCTAAATTTTTTTTACAAACAAGTTAAATTTTTAAAATCTTAATATCAAAACAAATACAGGTATTATTATTATTATTATTATTATTATTATTTACTTTTAATCTGCATGTTTTGTTACAATCACTTGCCGAGACACATCCAGTGTCCTAGGGTGAGTGAAGGATAAGAGATGTTACACTATGACTAAAAGCTTGGGGAGGGGAAGTGACAGGAGCTGTAGCGAAATATTTTCATATAATACAACAGACATTTAAATTGATAAGGTTTTTCTAAGGATGTGGGCAGTACTTGTCATCATAATATTTTGGATTTCTTTGAGACATGGTTCTCCTGGGATATTATCTAGATGTTTTTGACTTTTCTTATCATACCTAGAGCACCTACAATAATAGGAACGGTTCTCGCTTTAAGATGCCACATCTTTTGTATTTCAATTTCCAGGTTCTTATATTTACTTAATTAGTCAAATTCCTTTACGGATATATTTTTTATAAGTGGGAACACTTCTATTATTCTACAAGTATTTTCTTCCTTGTCTTTAATGACTTTGTCTGGTCGATTAGCTTGAATCGTTCTGTCGACGTTGACTGGAAAATCCCAGAAGATAGTGACATTTTTTTTACCTTTAACCACTGGCTCAGGATGATGTTCGTACCAGTAAGCAGGAGTGTTGATTTTGTAGTGTTTACATATTTTCCAATGTTAATACTGTCCTACTCTATCGTGGCAATTTTTGTATTATTATTGAGTGAAAGAGCAGTGCATGCCAGCAAAGTGACACTGAGCTAAAATATACGAAGCCCATTATACCCATCATGACTACCTGTCTGATAAGGGTACACCAGGTACATGTATCACAACAAATGTACGCGACATGGGGATCTCGTGTCAAGATAAACAGCGAATGACCTTGCAGGTGGGGCCCAGTTAGAATTTTCTTCAGGTTGAGTAGCCCATCCTGCTCAAATGGTCCTTGAATAAGGAGTGTTTAAGGATGTTGAATGAAACACCCATACTTCCAGAGGTGAATTATTCAAACTCCAAAGAATTCCTCTCAGCACATGGCTCTGATGTTCCTCAACTACTTCTGCTCGTGATCAGAGATGCACATATCGTCAGCCACCAAAGGACATGCTCAACTGACAAGCAAATCCGTGGTATTGAGCAGAATATTTACTATTATACCAAGACAAAACATTTACATGATAACACTTCCAATAATTTAAGATCAGAAGCCATGAGAGCCAGTGTCAGGGCATTATTATTATTATTATTATTATTATTATTATTATTATTATTATTATTATCATCATCATCATCATCATCATCATCATCATCATCATCACTATCATTATTATTATTATTGGGTGAGAGAGCAGCACATACCATCATAGGTACAAATATATATTTGTACATCAATCAAATCAGATAAATCAAATAATGGAAAAGTAAGGTTTCAAATCAGTCCAAAAATGTTGTTCGCTCGTTTGTTTCGGCGATGAACTTTTTCAAGAGGATGTTCAAATTTTTAGGGGTTGGGGCGCATGCATACCCTGCCCCCTCCCACTCTACCATTCCCGAGCCAATGGTCTCATGCATTCATTACTGATAAAAAACGAGGGTCAAGAACTGATGACATAAAACCATTGGGGCACACATACAAAAGTGTCCTCGTACCCTTCATAACTTTCAGAAAAATTGATATTTTTAATGCAATTTTCTATAAATGCATTTCAGATGGAATATATTACGATTATATCAGGAATTAGATTTAGAAAAAAAGAATGGTGAGCACGCACACATAAATACTGACACACATCGCATATTATTATCAAAAGTTCAAATTTCATTTGGTAGCTATATTTGTTATGTTTTCACATTAAATTACGATATAATCGTAATCTACACCATCTGAAAGGTATTTGCAGAAATTTCATCAAAAATTATTAATATGATTGTTCATACACAGTTATAACACTTTTATATTGCATTATTCTATAAAAAATTACTGAAACTTTTGTAAAATATTGCAATAGAAAAGGCTATATTTTCCTTTCATTTTTAAGGACTGAAGCCATCAGATATTTACAAGCCCGGGCCCTTCTTCTGGTTACCAAGTCGCAACCGAGGTGCCAGTTAATCTCACTCCCGCCAATATAAACGTAGTTTATGTCTGAAAGAACGTTTTTGACTATAAATCTGCAGTATCACAATGGCTTGAGGCTTTAACAACAAATTATAACTCGGTGTTAGATTTTTTTTTATATACAAAAACTATAATGCGTAACACAATGAGGAAACTTAGGTAAACATAAATAAATGACTTTCACTTTCATCAAATAGTGACCCTTTATAGGTTCCTTGTTAGAAGAGACTGGTTATGTATTTAGAGAATGATAATTTGCTAAGTAATACCCAACATGGTTTTCGTCAAAACAGAATCAGTCTCGCACAGTTATTTCTATGTTGTAATTGATAAAACAGTTTCTGAACCGTTCAAATGTTGATAAATGATATATTCGATCTTTCAATAAAGCTGATCGCAGGATAATATGCCACAATTTCTTGACCTCGGTATAGTCAGAAAACAAAGAAGCGAATTTGTATGACTTAGGAAGATTCCATAGAAATAAGATAAATAAATGAAACAGACGCCTTAATGTTACAACCATTGGTGCGCTCTCTGAAGAGTCGGATTTCCAGGGCAGGATATTAAAGAGAACTGTTTTGAGGACATTATTGTCTTCTTATAGCTCTATCGGGCTTATTCGTGCGGTTACCATAGTCAACCCCACCACATATGCCGATAACTCAAAGAAATAAAAATACAGCAAACAACTCCAAAGATATTAAAAACCTTCAGAAAAAAGTATATCGATTCTGTATATAAGAAAACAAGAAATTCACGATAGGATAGTTTTGATATAAACTCAACACAGCGCAAAACATGAATACACAGAACTGGAAGAAACTGCAATATCAGAATCAGAAACTGTGGAGATCGGGGAATTGTAATGAGTAATACCCCGTTCCCGCCATGCGCATATCATGCAAATGATAAAAGCATGAAGATATGCAAAACAAGAACATAAGTGCTCATACATTTTTTCCCTAACGACATTTGCTCCCCTTCCGAGATTATTGATGCCAAATTATCCAAAGTATCGAGACAAAAACAGTTATTCCATGCCCCAGGTGGGCTATTGGGGAAAAGCTAAAGTTTTGAAGCTGTAGTCCTTAGAACAAAGACAGGAAAAAATATACAATCATCTAAATGGAGAAAACCCTTGACTAACTGGTGCCAAAAGTTGGCATTGAAAACTCCACTAATCCCGAAGCAGAGCACTATTGTACAAATCCAAAAGTTCTGACTTCTCTCTCAAGGATGAAAACAAGTTACTGTAAAAGAATGAGTTGACTCAAGCATTGTGAAAGAAACGGGGTTGCCAGAAATTGTGTAGAAGGCCGATGGATTGATTGCACTTCTGATTCAAAGGTCCGGTGTTGTCACTTATTGTACCGCTCTGATTCGCTCCCATGACTGAGTTCAGGGTGCAAATATATGTGGAATACTCAGTCACTTGGCACTAAATGCGTATTGGCAGGATTCTTATGTATGTATGTATGTATATATATATATATATATATATATATATATATATATAGTCTATTGACTAGTTTTTTCTTCTCGCTAGATCAGTGGTAGCAAAAAGAATTTCTAAACTTTTTTTGCTACCCTGAGATTTATTAATATATATATATATATATATATATATATATATATATATATATATATATATATATATATATATATATACACACACACACACATACTCACAATACACACATGCACATACATTATGAGTATGTGTGTTTGTGCGCGGGAGGTGTATGACAGACAGACAGACAGACAGATAATCTTTTATCTGCGTACACAAAAACCTCAAGCACACACACATACACATACATATGTGTGGTTACATATTTAAGTTAATGTATAAATGTATTATCTAAGATATATATGAGTATTATAATTTTGTCTTATCTGTTGCCATTGTTCACAACTACATGATTGATTGAACTTTGATACATCATTAGCTGGTATGATCTTTGATAAAACTCAACCAAACATTCATATCGTTTTTAATGTTGTATTATGTTTTACTTCACAACAATAACAGACAAGAGCACTCCGAAAGCGCAAACCTCCGCCAAGGCAGCGCCAACGTCCTCTCGACGATTAACCGGAGATGATTTATAAAATGAGGATATCTGAAAAGTCGCACGCATCTACTTGGAATTGAGTAGCATACGTTCATCATGTCCCACCAAAGACCGAATTGTATCTTTCTTGCTACGTTGCACTTTTGCCATTTGGGCCCAATGATTTATAATATCGACACAAACCTTTTAATTTTGGAAGATGTTAAAGATGGTCGATATCTACTCCACTCTGAACGGCTACTTAATTTATCAACCTCAAGGATAAACAACAACAACAACTTTTATAGTGGCCACCACCTGACTATCTCAGTTAAAACCCCCAAAGCGCCTGACTATACACTCTGAACTCTTAACTACCCGCCACAGATACAACTTTGGTCACCATTTTACCACAGCTTATGAAGCAACAAGAAAATATCTACGTTGCTCACCTATTAGAAATAATAACCTATTCATAAACAACGATCTTCAAAACAAGGACTCTATTAAACAATGCAATCCTAAATTTTCTAGATCAATGTTTTGAGGTGGTTGTTAAACATAATATATGAAGGACCACATTATCTGATATGTTTGCTTTAAAGAATATAGGGAATGATTTGGGGACGATTTGACTGCTATTTACAACAACTCGGGCGACGAGACAGATAAATGTATTGACAGCTGTTGACTATAGTGAGGTGGCGATGGCTGTGACTAATCCCTCATTGAGAAAATGTGACTGCCATACCTTTACTAGTGTAAGTGTAATAATTTGCTGAAATCCTCTTTAATCACGATTGAGCTTGATCGGTGATACTTTCAACAAAAAAAGGAAACAATGGAAAGAAGTGGGGGGGGGGTCAGTATTGCTCTGTATATCCCAATACAGGTCGATGAATTTAGGATTCTGTGAGAACAAAGGTAGGCTGAATGGGTGAATGGAAAATGCATAAGAAAGGAAATCCTTTTGTTGAGCAGATCATCTGATTTCACCCGGAAATATGTTTCAAGGATCATTTGTTAAGTTATTAATCGCTTTTAAGTACGTGTATCAGTACTAAATACCCTTTAAAAATAAAATTAATCCAGCAAGCTGATCTATTGTCACCTAAATCCGAATACTAAAGGATTAATATAAATAGTTTTTGTCATTAAAATATTTTTAGACATTAAATTCAAGTTTGGCATTCTTAACAATTTCTTACCGAAATGATATAAAGTCTCGACATTTTATTGCTGAAATGAAGCTGCTAAATTAGTCAAAGGGAGAGGAAGAGAAGGAGAAAGTCACCTAGTGGCGTGATACCGATTATTATCTTATCATTTAAGTCGTCCTCAACGAATCCTCCAGTGTTCCCTCCGGCCATCTCGGTACTCCATGAAACCTGCTAGTTGGTCAGTAATTTCCTCTTCTACAACTTTTTTAGTACATTCACATACATTGGCATACCGACGTTCTTCGATATCCCTCTGTTTGCTCCCATAGTATCAGATGGCAGGCTGAATGGAAACTTCCAGTTTCTCTGGTAGTGTCCAGCCAGCCTCATTCTTCTGACTGTTATTTCTCGCTCACCCGTTACACCAGTGGTTCTCAACCAGGGTCCAGATAAGATTCTGTTGTTAAAATTTGCGCAATAAATTGCTTATACAGGAAATATTTTAACAATTTTTTTATACACTTGCTAATAATATTTCATGATAAAAATATGAGGATTTCTGAAAACATGGAATGGCTATGGGGGTCCACCCGAGTAAAATAAGCATCAAAGGGGTTCATAGGTTGAAAATCACTGCTTTACATAGTAACTCGCTATACAGAAGCATATTGCTAATGTGTTCGTTTTCTTTGATGTTAAGTATTGCATTCAGCATTCCTCTAGAGATTTGTGTCGGGTAGGCATTCACAGCCTTTCAGTCAATTGTAGAAACTGATGTGTCCAGATGTCGTTTAGCCCCAGCTCTAACTTGATTTCACTGAAAGACCTATAACCAAAGGTAGTCTTGTCATGACCATCCTGCCTTTTTTATATATCAGAACCATATAAGTGTAATATATCCTCGTCTAAGGTGTGATTTAAGAGAATTTAGGTGCTATTTGTAGCAGACTGAGTGACCAGGATCAAGCTTCTTCATTGGCTCATATCAATAAATCAGTGGAGTACAGTAGTGAAATCGAGTTTCAGTCATATTATTACGACTGACTGACCAAAGTATCAAAGAATAAAAGAGCAGGAATTTGTGAAATCTTGAAGAATTACTTATTTTGCATTGTTTTCTTTTTCACCTCAAAGATCTTTTCAAGAAACAACCACCATCATCATATAAACACACTCACAAAAGTATTCAACTTTGATCTTAACATTATTTTCACATCACTTAAAGTTGCAATATAATGATTTTTCATCATCTGTAAACTTCTAAAACGGTTTGAAGCTATATAGTTTGAAGTCGATAACGTAATTCTTGTTAGTAATATTCTGGCTGTAAATGAAAACCTTCTATTGAAATGTTGTCAGGAATGGTCTAATAAAAGCTTTGCGCAAGCACTGACAATGGCAGGGTTCCAACAGTCCAGAATGATTTTTGAAAACCTAGAGTTTGAATCATTGTACAGGTGACGGGCTTTGTCAAAGCTAAATATATTTCAAAAGTATATTTCCCTCATGACAATAGCTAGATCAAAGGTTGCAGACATGAGGTATTGCTTTACTCATGTAAAAATATATATAAGATTGTCTTTTGTTTTAGCCCCCACTTGATTTTTAGAACTTGGTTTCTATTGTGCCATTGTCATCGACGTCACTATTAGTGCAGTTAAGTGTGTGTGTATGCACATGTGTATGTATGTGCGCGTGTGACTGAGTGAAAATGATATTCTTGCTGCAAATGAAGCCATTTTATTGAGTTAATGCTATAAATTATTTATTAAAAGCATTTATCAAGCATTGGCGATAGCAGTGTCCAACAGTTTAGAATTATTATTGAATCCTTACGATCGAATCACTAAAACATCGGTCAGATGCATCAGAAGAGTTTAGTAAAGCTTCGGAACCATGAGTACGCGCGTGCGTATATGTGTGCGTGTTCGTGTATGCGTGTGTGTGTGCTCGCGCGCGTGCGTGTGTGTGTTGTTGTTGTTGTTGTTTATGCCAAATTGCAATAAAAAACAATTTGATATTACGCTGAGTTTAACATTAAACTCAATGTTTAGAATACATGTTTCTTTAAGTGGAATAATAAACGAAAAGGGAAATGTGGAAAACTTCTAACAATGTGGAGAGGGAAGTTGAGAAACTTTTATATACTTCAGACAGAAACGCCCATCCTCAGAAGGATATCTACGGAGTCTACGTTGATCCTGCCGTTTCGATAACCGATTGGGCAATGACCTCGCTTAGTCCGCTGAGTGTGCTAGCAGCAGCAGTTTCCAAAAGATGGTGTTGTCGGTGCCGTAGAGGTCGCAGTTGAGGCAGTGGAGACAGTGGTGGATGATTGGCCGTCTATTTTCGTTTATTATTCTAATTCTGTGCTACAATGCTTCAAGCGAACTATAACGCTCTTCTTTCATATTTATACAAGAGGAGTGACAGTAACTTCGAAGTTTCGGCCAGCTAGCCTTCGGCATATCTATCTATCTATCTATCTATCTATCTATCTATCTATCTATCTATCTATTTATTTATTTGTCTGTCTATTTATATATTTATATATACATATATATGTGTGTGTGTGTGCGTGCGTGTGTGCGTGCGTGTGTGTAAAATGCAAAAATGGGACAAGAACGCAAAACATCCAGACAGTTAGGTGATACAAAAATGGGGGGGCCATGCTGGAGTACCGTCTTAAAGTACCGCTTCCAGTAAAAAGTGTTTCATTTCCCCACCCCACTCTTTTTTTCACTGCTGTAACATTAATTTACTCAATACACGAATTGCTCATTCGAGTTTACAAACGCATTTATGTAAGCCTCTCTTTCCCCCCCCCCCTATGCCTGAATAACTGTGCATTTTCAAGCCTTTTTAATAACGACCCAATTAGGATAAAAGACGAAAATTGACAACGGTGAGATTTGGACTCAACATGTAAAGGACCCTGCGACTCAACTCCAAGGATAATCTACCCTACTCTGTATTGCAACACTTTCAATATTGTTTGATTACCAACAACGCCTGATGAAGTTTTATCTGGCAAGCTTTTGTTTTATATACATATAATGGCGGACAGCAAAGGGAAAGAAAAGCAACTGCCAAATCAAGTCACAGTATACCACAGTCTCAATTCCCAGGAAAGATCACTCATACCTTATGTTTGTGAAAATAACACCAGGTAAACTCTTGTACGTTGAGAACAGAGTGCCTGAAGTTACTAGCAATGATTGCCATAAATGAAATAAAATAACATAACAAAGATGTGTGAGAGAACTTCGTGGTTAGGCTGGACTGTTGCTCCTATAGACATAGTTGACGTACTGTTTGGTGGTGTGTAGAGGCAGCTGTTGGTCTGTGGGTCGTGTAGTCTTCGTACAGCAACTATGTAGAAAGGCGTCTGGTGGAGAAGATGGAAGCGAAGACTGGCTGGTGTCAGATACATCGTTGCCGGAGACGAGTTGTGTGCAATCAGTGGCGCGTGCCAAAGACCCAGAGCAGTCGAAAACTGCCGTTCTGATACAGATCAGTAGGCTCCCAGGAGCTGGTGATTAATTTCACGCGTAAGGAAAAATGAACTGCTGCACCAACACGATTGAACCGACCTATAATAAAAACAATTTGAGCTAATCACAAGGTCATGTGACCTGATGGAGCGAAAAGGGCTTGTGGAACCGATATTCGGGTATTTAAGCCTAGATGAGTCAAAACGAAATCATTTCACGCATAATGACAGTGTAAATCACTTCTGTCACAACTCCATATCCCTACCGATCTGTATGGTTAGGATTTATTTTATGAAAACTGGTTTACTATGTAATGGTTTGGCAATTCATTATCCGTTCACTGTGTTGCCTTCCAATATATGCACCCGAAATGGAAGATCGCCTTTTCTTTTGTCGGGTAATGCGATGCATTTGGTGTTAATCTATGGAAGTAAAAACAATAGGGTTTGTTGCTATCGCAAACGATGTGGACACGAGACAAGCCAAATTAAATTGGTTTCAACTTGAATGCATATTTGGCCTATATATTCAACTGGCTGGGAGCTTAGTATTTGTTCTGTATTACATAAAATGTCAAGAATGGTGGAAAGAGTTATTGGTTAATATTATGTCACAGGCATTGCTAAATGTTCATAGATACTTAAGTCTCGTACTAACTTGTTTTTGCGCGCGTGTGTATATGATCAGTTGTAGCTCTCAGTGAAAAGAAATTCCACTCAACTATACAAAAATAGTGAGTATGCATAATATAGTTTATATGCAATCACACTGATAAACGATGCTCATGAATCTCATCTGTCAGTATTATCGTCATTAAACTCTATGAGGACTAAAGCCGCACACTGTTTGACCGCTGACTAGAATTGCTTAGCAAATCTCCAAAACAAATTCAAAGCTTTCTGGAGCAAGCAACAAAGTAAGCTCCCAGCAATCTCACACAGCAAGTAGGTTTCAACTGCCGGCTCTTCTCTTAGTTAATTACCTTTCGAAATGTATGCACCTCCCAGTTCCTTTCTGCAAATAAATATGCAAAACATTGTCCTTTGTCAAATGAATCAAATATTTCCTTTTTTAGTGAATGGAGAATTGACAGACGCAGTAACTTGATGCAAAAATACATTAACGATATTCAGTCACACCGTTCCCCCCCCTCTCTCTCTCTCTCTCTCACTACGTTATATGGAGGAAGTGAGACTGTTAGCACCGGGAGAGGCAAGCAATACCAAAGTAGTCCTAACTACAATTCTGACGGGAACGAAGCGTAGTAGTTTTCTGGCTTCAGTAATAAGACTATGCACCAGCTGAAACACTAAATAGCATATCCTTTTACTTGTTCCAGTCATTGGACACCAGTCATGCTGGGGCACTGTCTTGGAGAGTTTAGTCGAACAAATTGACTCCAGATCTTATTCTGTTTTTTAAATCTGATACTTATTCTATCGGATCCTTTTACCAAACCGCAAAGTGACATTAACAAAAACGAACATCGGTTGTCAAACACTGAGATGACAAACACAGACATGCACCTACATACATACATACATACATACATACAAACAAACAAACAAACAAACAAACAAACAAACAAACAAACAAACAAACAAACAAACAAACAAATGGCGGCGAGCTGGCAGAAACGTTAGCACGCCGGGCGAAATGCTTAGCGATATTTCGTCTGCCGTTACGTTCTGAGTTCAAATTCCGCCGAGGTCGACTTTGCCTTTCATCCTTTCGGGGTCGATAAATTAAGTACCAGTTACTCACTGGGGTCGATGTAATCGATTTAATCCCTTGTTTGTCCCCTTTATGTTTAGCCCCTTGTGGGCAATAACAAAAATACATACATACATACATACAAACATACACAGAAAGCCAATTCGAAGATTACAGATTCAAGTCATCAACGGAATTGTAAGGATTCATAAAATTTTCAAGAAGTTTAGCATTTGAATATATACGCACTTGTCAAGACATGCAGCTATATGCATGAGAATAAATACATAAAACATACAAATCTACACATGCATGGACTCCAAAAACTGCGCGGACACATACATACATGAATACCGTGTGGACGTCGATTAAAAATTTCAGTGATCTAAGTTAGAAACCAGTTCTTTATTGCCAAGAAATTTTGAAATAAAGTAAATAATAACATACATACACATGCCCCCGCCCCCAACATGCACATATATATTAATAAAACGCGTGTGCACGAAGTGCTTCCACGCAGTTTTTGTCTACTAAATTCCCTCACAAGGGATTGGTGAAACTGAAGACGAGAGTGAACCCGAAACCACGTGGCTTTGAAGTGAACTTCTGAACCACATAGCAATATTTGCGATTTTATTTATTTATTTATTTATTTATCTATCCATCTTCACAAATAATTACAGCAATTCCTTATACATGTGGCATAAGTAGCTGAGAGCCGTCGATTAAATCGATCTAACATTCCGACACTTTCCAACAAAGTCAACCGAACCGAGATCAGGTTTTTTTTTTTACTCCTGGTTGTTTTTAAACATTTCATTTACATTGTTCATGCTCTTGGGAAACAGATCACCATCACAACATCCAATGCTTCTTACCACTAAAATCATTTTTGCTTCGTCAAAAGAACCGGTGTCGTTTTAAGATTTCAAAAATTATCTTAACTGAGAGCTGGGTTTCCATTCCACTTCATTGCTATGGGCTGGAAAGTGGTATCGAAGTCACATAATGTTCTCTCCATACACCTATCGGTTTTAGTTTTATTAGACGGATAAAATCAATACATTTCTCGCTCCCTCATTATACACTATATATATATATATATATATATATATATATGCGCGCTCATCATGCATATTTATTCATGCGTATTGATTTAACCTACAATTCCATCCTCAGTGGAAAACAGCACCTGTGTGTGTGTATATATATATATATATATATATCAGCATGTGTGGTTATGCTTAACACTTGGAACAACTGTTACCACACTGTTCTTGATTCTGAACACTGCTACTACGGTGACTTCGAATACAACAGCCATCACCTCTATCATACATTTCCTGTAACTTCCACCTGCTGCATACTATGTAGTTCTATATTTTCATGCAAAGCTTTCCTTCCCACATCCACTGTCTTTCGCTTGTTTGCATTGCCTTTCTCTGCATGAGTACACTTGTATCAATATGTGTGTATGTGTTCCTTTGTTTAGATTCTGAGTTATAGCTTAACATGTGTGAATGCGTATGATTAAACACAACGGGACCATATTTAAAACCCTGGTGACTGAAAAAAATAACCGAAGAAAAGAAAAGAAAAGAGAGAGTGGAGTGAAGTATGAATATTTCTGTTGCTATTTGGCGATCTGTTTCCAGAATACGCAGGTGGCATACAGAAGATAGAAGCAGAAACTGAGATGATATATTTGCGGAAGCGGGGAAAGAGAGAGACATAGCCAATAAAGCTGAGAGAGAGAGAAAGAGAGTTGGACTCAGATCTAGACCCACATCGAAAGGTAGAGACGAAAGGAAGTCTAAACAACTGAAAGAAAAAAAGGAAAACAGAAAGTGAATATAACAAAGTGAACTAATGAGACAGCGAAAGGAAGAAAGAATAGGTTGACAATATACAAACTGGAGGCAGAAATATATGTAGGTGGGCAAGGAAGCAGAAGACTAGAAAGGGAAAGAAAAAAACGATATAAGGAGATGCGAGCCACGGACAGGGAGGAAAAAATGCCCCTATAAGCTGGGCAGGAAGAGAAGCAGGCAGACAAGTAATCAGAGAGAGAAGCAAGGCGGCAAAAAGAGAAAGGTGAAAAGTATGTGAGAGAGAAAGAGAGAGAGAGAGGAGAGAAGCAGAGCGGCAAACAGAGAAAGATGACAAAACATGTGAGAGAGAGAGAAAAAGAAAGAGAGCGAAAGAGATTTAGTGAGGAATAAAGTGGTAGACCAAACAGAGGGAGTAATAGGAAGCGTTACACATAGACAAAGCAAAGGAGGAATAAAGGCCAAACCTTACATTTGAGATAAGCTGAACAGAGAGAAAGGGTTCGCACGGCGAAAGACGAAAATGATTCATTACAATGAGAAAATAGGTATGTACCAGATCTGTGTTAGAAATATCTAAATGTGAGATTGTATTTTCCACATGTTTTTTTTTAACTTAGAGCTCCTTTAGTAAAAAAAATAAAATAAAATAAACATTCACCCTTTTGAGATTTTGTCACGTGGAATATTGGAGAGCAGTTATTTTTGTTTACATTTACAAATGTGAAAATATACATCCTTGTATAATTAACATGTTTATGTGCACGCGCTATGTACGTTCACCATGCATATACACGTTATTGTGTGTGTGTGTATCATACGGACAAGCAGTTATTTCTGGCCATCTATGTGATTCTTGGTTTTATTAATTGTGATACAAAGACTGGTGTTAGCATTTCAGTTGTTTCAATTTCATACACCCAATTGTATATGACATCAAATCATTTATAAAGTTGAAAGTGCATGTATAAATATCTATCTTAGTTTATATCAGCATCATTGCTTTTCACTGGATTTAGTTTTTGTGGAATTGCATGACTATGTTGGGGAGCCACAAGTCCAGTCAATGACTGGGACATTGCTTTCCTCGCGGGAGAAGTGTAGCCTTGTGCTTTGTGAGATGTTTGGTTCGTGCTGTGGAAGCGTTGGCTCCATCATAGATTTTCTTTTTAGCGTCACACTTTTTTCAATTTTTCTGAATATTTGAATTGCTTCTTTTGTCCACCTTCGCACCTTTGAGCTTTGCCATTCATACGACTTGTCCAGCCCATCGATGCTCATGTATAATGACGGTTTCAATGCAAGAGCCATGCAAGGTCCTACTCGAGTATGCTAATATTCCACCGTTTGAAGCACCACTGAATGTGCATGATTTTCCTGACTTCTGGTCATATATTGCCAGCTTATGGAGATGTCGCCTGTGGTTTTATGTTTCAGAGCCGTAAGGAGAGCGAGTACAACTATTTGCTTAATAGACATCAGTTTGATTGTCTCATATCATAATCTTCATAGAACTGTCTTCTCATTCATCAAATGGTTCGCTAGGCACATTTTATCTGCTGTTGGGAAGCGTTTTGAGATAAGTGACCACCTAGTTATTGAAAGTGTTCTACGTTTTCTGCCATTTATTTGTATTTGAATGGCTGGACCAGGTGGTCCCTGCTTCATAGCACAATATCTTTGTTTTTAAATATATCGACAGTGAAACTTATGCTTTGTACGTCAGAGAAAATGTCGGTAATTGGAATGTTTCTAAAGTTGCGCACATGGCATCATATGCTTACCTATGTAGTCGTGCTCGTTATTCCGTCCTCTATTGTACCGTAAAGACAAGGAAGGTGTTTACATCTGACTGCATACAGCAGTAGCTAAAAATCTATAGACATATTCTGTAGTATAGCATTGAATGAAAACACTGAATTGTCCCAGTAATTTATTTCTCAAACTAGCTGCCAAAAATGCGTAATATATGAGGCCCGAAATTTTTGGGGAAGGGACCAGTCGATTAGATCGACCCCAGTACTGGTACTTAATTTATCAAGTCCGAAAGGCAAAGATGACCTCGGCGGAATTTGAACTCAGAACATAAAGATACGAAATATCGCTAAGCATTTCGCCCGGTATGCTAACGTTTCCGCCTCCTTAAAGCCCTTATTAATATTGGAATTATAAGCATTGTCTCAATGTTTAAGAAGTACTCAAGGCCCTTATAAAACCCCAAAAGCAAGTCTCTCTTTTTCTGCCTACGAAGGCAAGCTATTTATTTACACCTGTTCACATAGAGTTGGCGAAAAATCTAGATATATTGTACAGTGTAGTAAATTCTGTATTCAAATATTGAACAATGTCTTAGTAGATTGTAAAAGGTCAGTCACTAAAGAAGGATGCGTCCTACTTTATGCTTCTCTCTCATCTCCCGCTCCTTAATTTAATTCGTGCTATTTACATTTAAAATGAATGACTGACCTCAAGTTGACTCCCGTAGATGCTGAATGGAGGCTAGCTAAATGTGACTTGAATGTGGTATTTTTAATCAGCTCAGTGAAGTTGGTAAAGAAGCTTGTATGTCGTGGGGAAAATAATTCAATCAGTACTTCCTTAAATAAGGACATCTAGAGTAAACTGTTGACTTTTTATGTTGGTTTTCTACCATTTCTTAAAGAGACGGTCTCCTTGATAAAGAATCAAAATTGTTGTAGCCATGAAATTAATATACCTACAAAAGAACATTTATAAGCCTAGTGAACATACTAGAAAGAGCAGTCAAATCTTCTTCATATACACTGCTAACTTTAAAATGGAAGAATAAAATGAATAATGTAGTCCATGGTATATAAACAGAACGGGATGGCCATAAGTCAGCTTGGGTGTTGATCTGGAGCTACAGAACAACTTGCTGGCACAAAATGCCTTAGCATGCATACAGATGAACTACTATTTCCCTTTTACCACGAAAGTTGACTCTTATGCATGGCCATGACCAAGAAGACTCTGAGTCTTCATGGTCATGACTATGCCAAAGAGTCAACTTGGCATATATTTGAACAATGTAGACAATACATACGTATATTGCTGTAGTGTTCTTTATGTCCTATAAGTTCATCATTTAAATCCTACCATGCCTTTTATCTTTTGGGAGCTCAATAAAACAAAGTACCAGTCACATACTGGGGTTGGTTAATGTAATCGACTAATCCCTTCCTCGAAAATTGCTAGCCTTGTGTCAAAATTTGAAACAGTTATGTTACTCTTCAAGAATTTTAGCCACTCATATTGACCACACTACTTATTTCAGTATGGCACTTAATTTCTGTTTGTTGAAATGATAGGACATAGACAACACATAAATATATGTATGTATTGTCTACATTGTTCAGATACATACCACTGGCCACTGAGTTAGTTGTCTTAGTTCCCTTGGCTACTGGAGATAAGATCTGTCAATTGTTATGTTGATAATGGCTATCTGGGTCAGGAATACATGTCCATGATTGTACTCTCATCTCCAGATAGTAAGCCTGTTCTTTTCCTTAATGTCATGTCAACTTTAGAGAAAATTCTTGATTCTTGAGTCTCTCTCATCTTCTGCTGGGGAATTGGTTTCAATTGTTATTTGGTATTTATGATACATCCTCTTAACATAGAAATAATTTTAATACATTGAAAATTCGTGTTGTATGGTATCTAGTATACTTCTGTTTGTCTATGTTGCTCAAATACATGCCCACTGGCCACTTCGAGTTATTTCTCTCACATCATTTATGTTTATGTGTATATTATAAATGTATAGACAGGCTTTTGCATAGTTTCCATCTGCCAAATTCCATGTGCAAAGTATAGGTTAACTTGAGCTAATGATAGTTGGACCTGCTTACCCAAGGTACTGTACAGTGAGGTGGAACGTTGAGCCATGGGGTTGGAAAGTGTGGTATTACATGTTTGTTTCAACAAACACCAGATGGTCAGAGGCATAGATAGTTACTTCTTGACATTATAGCCATACCACAAATTGACATGTTCTTTGTATGCTCTGTTAGATGTAGCTTAAAGAATGGTAAACGCCTCCAAACTGACTTACCCATGATATGTGATATGCTACATGATATTATTTCGAATCAACACTAATTGAACAAACATAAGGTCAATGCAGTTTCAGACGTTTCATTTCTGTATATCAGGGACTACACTATATAGGGTGTTCTTCTATTTTTAAGATGGCAGTGTATAATCTGAGGGAGATTTGCTGCTTTTTCAAGCAGCTCAGTCAGCATGCACAATCAAAGTTGACATGGGGATGTATAGTTACTACATTGTGGTTCAGTATTTGGCTCCCATGAAGAGGAAGTATTCAGTGCTAAGTCTATAATGTTGGTGAGTTCAAAACAATAAAGGCAATAGTGGAGGAGGAGGAGGAAAGCACTATCTGATAGTGGTCATGATTGGGCAGTATTTAGTGGTAGATGTGGTGTGAGAAAGTATTTATGTTAGAGTGAGTAGAATGCAGTAAAAGAATAAATGAAATAAAGAGAATTCTATGTTATTTCTAAACATGACTGGCTGCAGGCAATGTGCCAGCTGTTTACACTGATTAACAAGAGCTCAGCTAATTACACCTGTCTTCTTGTTCTTTTTCTGGCTAGCTATACCAGTTTTGGTGGGTTTTGTTTTGGTTTGGTTTTTGTTAACTGAAATGCATTGCTGTCCGTACAGCTATTGATATTTTAACTAGTTAGGGAGTATTGTAAAGAAAAAATGTAAATTTCAATTTAAGCAAGCTTCGTTTTTTTGATTGAACCCACAAAAATTCACATTCTGTAACTAATCTAATTTTTAGTAAAGCCGAATTGTATTTAAACAAGTTATTTTATTGTCAGTTTTATTCTATTGAATAAAATGGCTGGTAGACAAATGCAACATATCTGTGAAATTGTTTTTATATCAAACAAAGTCACCATCATTATTGGTTTCAAATTATGGCACAAGGCCAACAATTTGAAGGGAGTGGGTAAGTTGATTGCATCCCCCCACCCCAGTACTCAACTGGTTTTTATTTTATCAGTGGCAAAAGGATGAAAGGCTAACATTTTTCCCCAGCACAGTAACAATTCTGTCAGCTCACCACCTTTCAAAGTCACCCTCATGATTATCATTGTTTTATGTCTGTTTTCCCATGCTGGTATGGGTTCAACAGGTGTTCTGAGAGAATGGTTTATAGCTTGATCCCCTTCTTGTTGCTAACCCTTTCAGTCATCTCTTTGAAGAAGTGTGGTTTATGTATTCTAAAACTAGGACACACAGGAACATTAAGAAAAATTATCTTAAAAAATGTAATTTACTGTCAGAAAAAAACGTTGAACAAAAGATTTAATTGGGCCTCAGATCAGATTCATAGAATACTGTCATAAAGTCATATGCAGTACACGAATCTCCTTTGACACCAAACTACCTGAAATAGCTCTTAGTTCAATGAAGCAAATTCACTGTTTTAACATTTCATCAAAATTTTGTGTTAACTTATGTTCCAAACACCAGCTTAGTCATAAAGTTATTTTACTAAATTCTTTTTTTTTTTTTTTTTTTTTTTCAAAATTAACTCAAACAAAAGGAGTGTATTTTGATAGAGATATGGTGTCAAAAAGGATAAAGTAGTTGAAGATATTGCACTTGTTAAGGTGAAACTCTTATCAGATATATCTAGATTAAGTAGAAAGATTAGTCTAAGCCAGATTGTTGAGGGGCAAAGAACAAAGCTGACAGTTCAGAGATAACATAAGACAATGTTAACAAACTTTGCTGCCCTTATAACATTTCAGATGTCCATAAAGGATTGGCTTCTAGTGACTGTAGGAAGAGTTTTATTTTGTTAAATTCTTGAATTCAAGATGATGAGTCACCAAGCTTTCCAACTACAGGTTCCCACTGCATGACACCTTGGGCATGTGTCTTCTACATAGCTTCGGGTCAACTAAAGCCTTGTGAGTGGAATTCATAGAGGGAAACTGAAAGAAGCCCATGGTATATAAATATGTGTCTGTTTTTGTCCCCCACCACCATTTAACAACTGGTGCTGGTATGTTTATGTCCTTGTTACTTAGTGGTTCAACAAAAGAGACTGATAGAATAAGTACGAGCTTTAAAAAATGTACACTGGGGTCGATTTGTACAGCTAAACTTCTTCATGGTGATGCCCCAGCATAGCCACAGTCTAATGACTGAAACTAGTAAAAGATTAACATGTGTTACTTCTTCTCTTGTCTTATATCCATTCCTCCTCTCTCAATAATCCTTATTTATCCATCAATACTAGTAAAATATTTCTTCACTCCTTAACTGGTTCTACCCTGATAGACTTCTAACAATTTATTTCACTGTTTAAACTATTTGTATTATTTTGCCCATACAAATCAAAACTCATTTCCTCAGGCAAAGCCCAACCTTCACATAGCTACACCCTTTGACCCACAATAAATCAGTTATAATATTTCAACTGTTAACAGAAGTAGTTAGCTACACCTTTTACCTTTTACTTGTTCCAGTCATTAGACTGCAGCCATGCTGAGGCATCGCCTTGAAAACTTTTTAGTCAAATGAATTGATTCCAGTAATTATTTCTTTTTTAAAACCTGATACTTATCCTATTGATCTCTTTTGCACTGAACTCCGAAGTTATGGGGGTGTAAACATACCAACACCAGTTGTAAAGTGGTGGTTGGGGACAAACATACACACACACACACACACAGTGGGCTTCTTTCAGTTTCTGTCTACCAAATCCACTCAAGGCTTTGTTTGGCCCAAGATGCTACACACAGTGGGACTCAACCCAGAACCATGTGGTTGGGAAGCAAACTTCTTACCACACAGCCACACCTATGCCTTTGGTAGTTTTTGTTTTTGTTTTTACTTGATAATTTAATCTTTTATGCTTTTAATGGGGTCCCCCCCCCGTGAAAATATGTTGTTAATTTCATCTCCTAACACCCATCCCTCCAACAACCTTCTAACTGTGGTACTACTCACTAGGGTGCTATAAATGATACCACTTATTCCTCTCAACTTCACATTGTATCCTTACCACTGTCCCTTATCACCTCCTCCTCCTCTTTGACCCATTCCTATTTTCTTTCCTTCATTTGTCCTCCTCCAAACTGATATTCATTACCCCCACTTCAATCCCCATCTCTCATCATCTGTCACACCATTTTCACTCTATTGCACTTACCTACCCGCCCACCTTTATGTCCCTCTATCCTTATTCTTTCTTTCATATTCACCTTGTACCATGACTTCACCTCTCTCTCTCTCTCTCTCTCTCTCCCCACCCACTCCATTCCAGATGGGAAGCCATGTATTCCCCTCTTCACCAAGTTGCCTGCTCCTGTTACTTTATCATATTTTTACATCTCTCAATATAATGTCCCACTCAGTTGAGGGGGTCTTATCTTGCAGACACCAAGTGACCTCACCAGTGCTGGTGCCTCAAGAAAATAACTCTCAGTAAGCTATGTAGAGCAGTTGGCATTAAGAAGGGCATCCAGCTGTAGAAATCATACCTAAAAAGACATTAGAGTTCAGCACATGCCCTCTGGCTTGTCAGTTCCTATCAAACTAGTCAACCCATGTCAGCTTTGTAGTATTTCATCCATCTTTACATTCTAAGTTCAAATTCTGCCAAGGTTGACTTCACCGAAATTGCTGGCCTTGTCTCAAAATTTGAAACTAAATATTGATGATGTATAGGTGTATGTGTGTGTGTGTATTTATATAAAAATACGCATATGCATGTATATAATGAAAATAAATACATAAATACACACACACATGTGTGTGTGTGTGTGTTTTGCAAATTAAATTATTGGTGTCTGATACGTGAATAACTTAAAGGTTGTTATATGTGGGTTTCAAATACTAAAGTGTGTTGTCACGTAGTCGTAAACAACTCATAGATCTTAACACTATATATTGACATAGTGCTTTTTTCTCTCTAAGCTTTATGAGCTTTCAGTTAACATTTATTTCCTGCTTGATGTTGAATGTTTAGTAAATCTTGATAATGATTTTAAGATAGTTTTGCATAAAACATAGACTTGAAAGTATTTATGAAGTATAAAGATAAGTTTGATGATGTTAAAAAACATAACATTAAACATTTAATTGACATGTTTCTTTCTTCAAACCTGTAGATAAGAAAAAACAAATATATATATACATAGATTTATTTATTTCAAGTTTCATTCATTTACACATGTTTTAGAGACACTGGTTTCCATATAAAAGTAGTGCAGTGATTTGCTGTCCTATTACACACATACATAATATTTAATGACTCAGTCAACAAAAGTATGTACAAAGCCACTTTCTTTATTGATATAGTTACAAACACAAGACATTGATTGAAAACATGTCAGATAACCATTAAAGAAATTCCTTGCATAACTGGTATGGCAATTTGAAATAATAAAAACAATGGGAAATAGGCAGCCAGCTGGGAGAAACTTTAGCATGCTTAGTGGTATTTCATCTGTCTTCACATTCTGAGTTCAAATTCCACCAAGGTCAACTTTGCCTTTCATCCTTTCAGGGTTGATAAATTAAGTACCTGTTGTGTACTGAGGTCAATCTAATCGACTGGCCCCCACCCCAAAAATTTTGGGCCTTGTGCCTAGAGTAGAAATAAGAACAATGGGAAATGAGAGGAATTCTTTTCTGTGTATTTTGACTAAATTCAATTCCATTTGTGACTGAAGGTAACCATAATCTTCACTGATAAACATATCCAGTCAGTTTTCTAGTGTTGCTTCTGAAAGTGCTTTACTAAGATGAACTAACAGATGCAGGATTGGCTGAGTGGTAAGAAGCTTGCTTCCCAACGACATTGTTCCAGATTCAGTCCCATTGCAATGGCACCTTAGGCAAGTGTCTTCTACTAGCCTTGGGCTGATCAAAGCCTTGTGAGTGGATTTGGTAGACGGAAACTGCAAGAAGCCCATCATGTGTGTGTGTGTTTGTCCACCACCACCGCTTAACAACTGTTGTGTTTACATTCCTGTAACTTAGTGGTTTGACAAAAGAGACCAATAGAATAAGTACTAGGGTCGATTCATTTGACTAACAACTCTTCAAGGCAGTGCCCCAGCATGGCCATAGTCTAATGACTGAAACAAGTAAAAGATAAAAGATAAGAAATCACATATTTAACAAAGTAATAAAGAGGTGAGACATTTAGAAGTGTAGTCTTTCTTTACCTCTGACAACAAGCATGATAATATTTTACCTAAAATCCATACATACCTTCAACAACCAGAACAACTCTACATTCCAGAAATGTTTATATTCTGAACAGATTTCTTATCAGACCTTTCAATCATTTCCATCTACTTTGACCTATCCTGTATTTAATGACAGAAATAATTGAATTCAAGCAACAAAACAAATAAAAAAAAATGTATATATCTTCCTCCTCTTACTGTTGAGCTAGTCAGTTGTTTACAGTAAAAGTTTATGTCATTTTGTTGTGCTCTTCAACACATTTTCCTGAAGTAAATTCATTATCATCATCATTTAACGTGTTTTCTATGCTGGTGTGGGTTGGGCAGTTTGGCTGGAGCTGGTAAGGCCAGGGACTGCATCAGGCTCCATTGTCTGGTTTCTATGGTTGGATGCCCTTCCTAATGCCAACCCCTCCACAGAGTGTACTGGGTGCTTTTATGTGGCACCAACCCCAATATTTTTAACATGGAATCTGCACAAGTGCTTTTGTGGGCCTTCTTGAATACAGATTGTAGTCGTTACCACTGACTGAGCAAGCCTATACTAAAAGTGTTCCAGTTGTAATCATCCCACCTTGTATAAAGTCTAGTATTTAATCTATCAGTCCCTTTTGCTAAATAGCTAAGTTATGTAGACATAAACAAACTGAAACCAGTGGTCAAGCAGTGGTGGGGGACAACACAAACATGCACACACACACATATAGATATATAGATATACAACAGGTTTCTTTCAGTTTCCACCTACCAAATCTACTCTCAAGAAGACACAGTGTGATTTAAGAGAATTTAGTTACTATTTCTAACAGTTTAAGAGACCACTTACAGGCTCCCTCATTGTTTTGCTTCTGAGCACCTTTGGTAAGTGATGTGATGGTCATTTTCAAACTGGGTTGCAGAGCTGCATGGCTCGCCAGAAATGTATTTCATGTTATGACTCCTATATTTAGCAGTGAAACTTAAGTTTAAAATAAATTGATGCAATATAAACATGAAATATTGCTTCTCATATTGAGATGTGTAACAGACTCCTTAGATTTTTTTACATAGTTAATACGGTGTAACCAAAGCAACTGGTGATATGATAGTTTGACCAAAATTACTGGCTGTAGCAAGTAAAAATAAATATTGAGAAAAATGCATTTGGCCAAATTTGGGCATACAACTGTTTAACATAATAGCAACAATATATATATATATATATATATATATATATATATATATATATATATATATATATATGTATAATACACATATACATATATATGTGTGTGTGTGTGTGAAGGCATGTGGCTTAGTGATTTGGGATGTCATTAGGATTAGGGTGTGGAATGCTGACCTGTCCAGTTCATTGTCATATTTTCAAGCAGTGACTGCTCAGATATTATAATTATTTTCTTATTTTCTCTGTATTATTGTTTTTTTGTTTTTCCAGTTGGAACAGATAATGGAACAATGTATGAAGCAGAAGATAAAAGCAAAATTGCAGTAGAAGAAAATTCTAATACTTTAGTGGGTAAGTTAATTAACATAAATGATCAACTCTTTATTTATTAGTTTATCTCACTTTCATTTCTTATGGCTATTTCATATGTTTGATATACCTGTACTTGTACATTTGTGTAGGCAGAGTGTACTCTGAAAATTCATGTAAATATCAATTGTAAGTCAACTGAAATAAAAAAAAATAAAAGTGGTTGTAAAAATGCCCCAAAATCAAACATTTCTCCTTTTTCTTCCCTTTTTTCTGTGAATGGGGTAGCACTTTTGAAGAGCTAATTGTTATTCTAAATGAATATAACCAAAGTTTCAATAGAATCTGTTCACACTGAGCCAAGCAGAGTTATATATCAATACTTCCTATAGTGAGGTTTGAAGCAATGACCATGTAGTTCATTTTGTGGCTATCTACAGTTTTATAATACTTAAAAAATGTTTCTTTTGCTTTCAGTTGTCTTATTGGTGTTGGGATGCACTTTCCTGTTCGCCTTTTTCCTCAGTTTTGTTGCTGTTCTCTACAGATATCACCGGTGAGTTTTTCTTCTTATTTTCCCTTCATTGATTTATTAAACATCTACATCACACCAGCACAGAAACCTCTTCATAGTTGCTTAATCTATTAGAGATAACAACCAAATTTCTATCACATCACACTGTATTATCTTTTCAAAATGACAGAGTACATTATATAACATATTACTAGATATCTCATGCCTGAAAAAACAGACCTGGTGTTGATCATGACTTTTGATCATAGGTCTGCTTAATCTGGGCTGATTTGGAGCTAATTTGTACAGTTGTTTAACTCCAGATCAGAGCTGATCAAGCAGATCTATAATGAAGTGTTCCAACCAAGACCAGCCCATCTTTTTATACATCTATGACTACATTTTCCAATGTCTTACATTATTTTTAAGATGATAGGGTGATTTGAAGGAGAGTTGACTTTTATTTTTATCAATTTTTAGCAACTGTGTAGAGGCACCCTGTTGTTGATAAACCCTGATTAGGAAGACATGAACAAAACTACTCCAACCATAACCATAAGTACCAGTTTAGCACTGAAGTTGATGTAATCAACTAACCCACTCCCCTTAAAATTACTTGCAAGCTGGCAGAATCATTATCATGCTGGACGAAACATTTCGTGGCATTTCTTCCAGTTTTATGTTGTGAATTCAAATGCCACTGCAGTTGAGCTGATGTTTCAGGGTTGATAAACTAAAGTACCAGTCAAAATAAGTACCAGTTGAACACAGGTCTACGTGCCCTGAAATTGCTGGCCTTGTGCCAAAATTTGAAATCATTATATTAACAGTGTTAATAAACACAGGCAAGGCTGTGTGGTAAGAAGCTTGCTTCCCAACCACATGATTCTGGGTTCAGTACCACTGCATGGCACCTTGGGCAAGTGTCTTCTATTCTAGCCTTGGGCCGACTTGTGAGTGGATTTGGTAGACATAAACTGAAAGAAGCCCATCGTATATGTGCGTTTGTCCCCCACCACTGCTTGACAACCATTGTTGGTTTGTCTATGTCCCAGTAACTCAGCAGTTCAGCAAAAAAGACCAATAGAATAAGTGCTAGGCTTAAGAAAAAGTAAGTCCTGGGGTCAATTCATTCAACTAAAACCCTTCAAGGCAGTGCCTCAATATGGCCACAGTTAATTGATTGAAATAAGTAAAAGAGGATGCTTTATTGTTGAAAATTCTGAGTTTTGGATCTACTTTAGCTCCATTCTTTACAACAAATACCATTTTGTTAATTTTCTCCAAACTTTTCTTAAACTAAAAGTTAAATTTTGTAAAATAAAATCAAAATGTTTTTTCAACTTATGGAGAACACATTGCTAGTGGTTGTTGTAAGTTGTATGAAATGCCATCATTGTATGACTACCTTAAAAAAAAAACAGACTACTTCATACCATAGAAGTTTCAAGCTCTATATCTTCCATCCTCCTAGCTATGAAAAAAGACCTTTTGGGATAGGTACACTCAAATATTGCAATATTCGTTGATGGTAAGGTGACAAGCTGGCAGAATCGTTAGCATGCCAGGTAAAATGCTTTACGGCATTTTGTCTGTCTTAATATTCTGATTTCAAATTCCACTGAAGTTGACTTTGCCTTTCATCTTTTCAGGGTCAATGTAATCAACTTATCCCCTCCCCCAAAATTATTGGCTTTGTGCCAAAAATTAGTAATTTGTGAATGGTATCCAAATGATTTTAAAATTGACATGGTTTTGGTGACTTCAGATTTAGATCAGCATCGGCAATGTGAATACTTCTACTGTAGACAGGCCTGTAGGTGGACTTGAAATTTCATACTAATAATACATTCTCTGTGGGTATCTCAATGAAATACTTAACCTGCATAGGGAAATAAACAACAGGAGTCTGTATTTGATGATACAGTCTTGGGTATACCATAACTGAAGAAAAGAGATCATGCTACTCATGACTGGAATGTTGTTAATCATAGATCTGTTCAGTCAGTGCTAACCTGGGGCTAAACAACTCACAGTGTTTCTGCCTACCACTGACTCTGGCTAGTATCTCAGTAACTTCTTCATATTATTATCTGTAGTGAATTAAAACAGCATTTATCATATTAAATCATCAACTTTGACCCACAAACCCTTACTACATTGGATTGTATTTCCATGCCTGAGTAACAAAAATGATCTGCAAAAATATAATCTTTTATTAGTGAATAAATATTTTGTTTCTCCTTTTTCAGCCGTAAGACTGCTGAATACCAGCGTGCTGCACAGGCCCATATAACATCAACACGTAATGCTGGCATCTACATGGATCTTGCCATGGATTCTCCAATCTCTAAATCTGGCTTACCTATAGGTGCACCAATCTATAATTCATTGAAGAAACATCCAGAACAGTATACATTTGTATCAGATGATGAACTTGACTTATAAACTAAACACAACATATTTGTCCATTTCTGTAACCAACTGTCATGTTTTTTAAACCAGAATTCTTGTGAAATGGATTGAAATTTTAATAAGAACTTCTGGTAATCAACCACGCAGCTCATTCCAAACTAATATGGCCTAAATCCCTATTGTGTTGGACATTGTACTACCTATTCCAAGTTCTGAATACCATCAGCTTAAAATAGTGTCATTGTGAGATTCCTCTAAGTTTTGGAGTTCAGTTGGTTTTTGTACTCTCCTGGATTAGTGATGACTGGGTATCAGACTTTACAACAACAACTATAGGAAACATATCTGTTAATTAAATAATCAACTTAAATTATCAAAAAAGTTCATTAATTATGCACTAAACATCACACTATGTTATATCTGTAGTATGAGGCAAGCTAAACTTTTGGTGGGGGGGGTCTTTTGGAACACATAGGACTTATCCCTATATTGTAACAAACAAATGTTTTTTTCTTTCTGTTGATAGATAAGTAGATCTACCTGATTTGTTTCAAATCTTGTTTGATTTACATCAGTGGGAGAATATCATTCAATATGCTCAAGGAAAGAAATATAGCTAATAGCTATATATAACAACTAAATGTAGTGAATGCTACTAAATCAAATATTTTGATTTGCATTATGTATTTCTTTCTCTGGACAAATCAAATGATATTCAATCTCTGATAGAAGAATTGAAATTAGTCAGGTAGAATCTTTGTGTGTGTGTGTGTCCTCAAGTGCATGTGTGACTATGTTATTTGGAAGCTTACTTCCTAACTGTGTGTTTTCAAGTTCAGTTCTACTGTGTAGAGACCTTCAACAAGTATCTACAGGCCTGGGCCAGCCAAAGTCTTAGGAGTGGATTTGGTTGACAGAAACCGAAAAAAGCCCATCATGTATATATATATATATATATATGTTTGTGAGCACCCTTGTCTTGACATTACAAGATGGTTGCTAAATGAACATCATTGTCATGCAAGTGGTGGTGTTAATCTCCAATCTTCCTTGGAAATACATCTGGCCCTTGGGAAATATTACTTGTAAAGGGCATCCAGCTGTAGAAAATCTGTCTCAACCCATGCAATCATGGAGAAGTGAACAATAAAACAATGATGATGTGTGAATTGAAAAGACATTTGTCAGTCATAAGCGATGGCTCCACTATTACATAAAAAAAAAGTTTGCTCTTCATCACACTACAGGTATAAAAAGTGTAATTGCCAGGTATCAACTGATGAATATAATCAAACAATCAAATAAACTTCCTGGTTGACCTTTAGGGACCAGTGACTAATCTCATCCAGTTAACCTTACATCTCAGCTTATACTATAGGCATATACTGGGCATATGCCTATGGTATATATTGTCCCCTCACCCAGTTATCCTTATTCTCAGTATATGCTGTTGTCTTTTCTCAAATTAATTCAATGAAAATACAAGCAATCCTCTGTTGATTTCTAACCAATTTTTTTACAAATAACTGATATAGCCTTTCCTTTCCAACATTGTGCCTCCTCACTAAAAATGTTAGTTTCTACTTCATCTAACAGCACACCAATATGTATCCTTTCAACCTTTTGTTATACTTCTCAATATATCAGACTGACCAACGAATTAATTATTCAATCACTTTGAAATATTGTTTGTTCCTACCTTCCACTCATTCACCACTACCACCAATCAGTGCCATTGTTAAAACAGTAACTAAAACTTTTATCATACTGGTTGCCACAATAATGGCACTTCCACCCTCTATCTCATCACTGACTTTTCAATTTATATACATATATTATATTGACCTTCCATGGTGTACTATTTATCAGGAAGTTACATTATTGGATACATTACTATCTTACTAATTACACTAATCAGCCTGCCCAGTATGCCCTCACCTGTAGACTCAATTGGTAATTATGGTTTCTTTGTATCTTTTCAAAGAACTTTATAATCAAATATTTCTACATTTTGCTCCAGAAATTCTTCCATTCTAAATCTTACAAATACTACAGCAATAATAATGATAATAATTTGTTGATTTTATTATGAAATAAAGCCTGGAGCAATTAAAATATCAATATCTTGCTGAGGGAGATAACAAAATGCCTGCTGTATAAATATGGGCTCCAAGCACCCAAACCAGATGTCCATTACCTTTTTACATGGTTATTGTGCCTCATATAATAATAATAACTTATTTTGTGTACACATCACTTTATAAAATATATTTGAAGAAGACATGAAATTTGTACCTAAATTTTCCTTTAGCCAACCTTTGAATATTTAAATGAATCACTGTTAAGTATTTTTTATTGCCAAAGCCCCTTCCCACACAGTTGTTCTTTGTGAACTTCAGGTGGTTGACTCTCATGCACAGATATACATATTCACAATTGAAGAAGGATGATTGACTCATAATTGTTTATTTCTATTTTTGTTAATTTATCATCTTTCATGGTCAACATTTTCTCTGTGTTATTAAACTTCTGAATTTCAGGAAAAATTTAAAAAATAATTAATAAAATAATTTTAAAAATACCATTGTTTTTGTTATCATTAATTTAAGCATTATCCTCAACCTTTAAACCACCTAACTCAGAAATGTGGTGCCTACAATGTTTGGCTATATCCCACAAGCTCATTTCATTCTGTTACATGCCTCCATTTACTATGTGTGGGAACGTAATTTGCTTACGGGTGCAGACCCAATTTTTCAGGAGGCTAAAAAAAAAATTAAAATTTAGTGAGTGCACTTACACTCCCTGTACCTGAGCCTATGCCATTTACTTCTGGTATTTACCTGTACATGTTCTTTCTGTATCAATTTGCAATAATTTTACATTGTACTTCCTAAAAGCATTGGCCATGATTTTTACTAATATGTTGCATAAAAAACTGGCCATTAAGCAGGTGAACATTTTGCTTTTTAGTAATGACGGTGAGAAATTAGTATGGCTTTAATTATGACCATGAGTGATTTTTTTTAATGTGAATATAACCTGGAAGATGGTGGTGACATGTTGAGGTCCTGGTGCTGGAAGATTTCATCTTTGTTTGATCCAGTAATAAGACCAAGCGTGATCATTGCCAGAGCAGCTGTCTGGTTTCCGTGCTAGTGGCACGTAAATAGCACCAATTGAGCGTGATCGTTACCAGCGTCGCCTTACTGGCACTTGTACCGGTGGCACGTTTAGAAAATCGTTTGAGCAAGGTCGTTGCCAGTGCTGCTGGACTGGCTCCTGTGTAGGTGGCACGTAAAAAACACCATTTTGAGCGTGGCCGTTGCCAGTACCACGTGACTGGCCCTTGTGCCAGTGGCAAGTAAAAGCACCCACTACACTCTCGGAGTGGTTGGCATTAGGAAGGGCGTCCAGCTGTAGAAACTCTGCCAGATCAGATTGGAGTCTGGTGCAGCCATCCGGTTCACCAGTACTCAGTTAAATCGTCCAACCCATGCTAGCATGGAAAGCAGATGTTAAATGATGATGATGAATCAATCATCTAGATTATTTGACCTCGTTGAAATTTGAACCCCAACTATGAAATAATCAGTTTACAATTATGAGTATCACACTACAGTGTTGTGTGATTGATCTATAAATCAACCAATCAACATGAAACTTGTATGATATGGCTTCTAAAGTTCGTCTTTTTTTTACCCTAGTTAAACATATCTAACTCAGGCAGACCACAGTTAGATTTCAATCAAGACAGGTCACAATATACCTTAATCAGCCTTCAACAAGACACTGCAGTTCTCTTCTCCAAGCTTTAACAATGTCCAGTATTTATTGTATCTGTATTCCCCCCATCACAAATAGCAAATCTTTTCTGTTTGGCTGCTAAGATTTCAAAAATTAAAGTTTATCAAAAATTTTAAAATTTGGTACATTAGTGTAGTTTTCTAAGCTGAATTGCTGGAGTTATATTGTCTTTTCTAGAAAAATGTTTTCAAAAAGTTATAGAGGTTTAAAGTTTGATCATTTTCACCCAGTCAGAAAACAGGATTTTGGAAACTATCATTTTCTGTGTTACTGTACATTTTATCAACATCCTGAAAATAGCATGTGTTTGCAATATTTGTATTCTACATGCAAAAAACAAGTAAACAACATGTCTTTTGTATTTTTAAGCATTCAATATGCATCTAATGCAATAAACATCACATTACAAATTTAATATCTTTAAAAAACAAACATTTAAGCATTTGCATTTAATGCAATAAACAGCACATTATGAATTAAATATTTTTAAAAAACAAACATTTTGTTAACCAGTTCATTGAAAATATAAGTTAGAAATACATTCAAGCAATTTCTCAAACAAATCACAATATTCATATCTCCTGCACCACATAAATTCACATGAACCTACCATAGAATGGTGAGTGCCACTGCATCGTTCATTACCTCCACTTGTATATATATTTCCAAATATCGGTTCCTTGTGTAATATGGAGCAGCTTGTAGCATGTGGCCAGTAAAATTTATATACGAATCACAAAAACCGAAAGCAGTAACCTTACGAGCTGTTAACCACTCACACATTCCCATGTACAGTGAGAAATCTCAATTTGTAACATCAATTCAAGTGGATTTTTTTTATTGTGGATCTTCCATATTCTATTATCAGTGCAAATTTCCTACTTCACTTTAACTCTGAAACATTTGTCAGTACAAGGTATGAGCATTAAATCTGCCACTGTCAGTCCTCTTTCTTTGTATCCTCTAAATCTAATCATCATCCCACGATTCTAAAAAAATTTCCAAGCATTACTTGCACCATTTTTGATAAAGAGGAATCCAATGCACTCGGTTACGTATCACACCATCATTAAAGGACCTCACCATGGACTAACAAAAAATAGCTCAAGACGAATTTAGCCACATGTTGAACCTCGTAACAAATTGTCCTTCCAGTAGTAATTGGTCTTCTCCACTGGATATGGTTCCCAAGGTAACTGAGGGAGATGAGCGTCCCCATGGAGACTACAGAGAATGAAATGCTTTGACTCTTCCTAATAAATATCCAATTCTTCATATCTGTAATTTATCAGCTTCATTACATGGTTGTACTGTTTTTTCAAAAATCAGTTTTGTACATGCCTAGAATCAGTCCCATAGAACCTGCTGATGTCCCAAAACTTCTTTAATTATTTTTTTTTGGACTTTTTGAATTTCTTAAAACACCTTTTAGTCATGGAAATGCAGTGAATACTTTCCAAATATTTATTGACGAAGTTACTCATGGTTTAGACTTTGTGTTTGCCTATACCGACGACTTGTTGATTGCTAGTTCTACAGAAGAGCATCATGAACAGCATTTGGAACTACTTTTTACTAGGTTATCACAGTAGGGTGTCGTAATTAACCCCAGTAAATGTCTTTTTGGTGTTTCTTCTATCATGTTCTTGAGACATTGATAAAGAGGGAATCTGGCTATTGAAGGAAAAAGTAGATGCGATTACAAATATTTCTGTTCCTACATCATTGAGAAAGTTACGAGAATTTTTTGGTCTTATTTATCCCGCACTGTACAGAGAGTATACATCCACTAACAGAATTAATACGTAATTGTAAATGGGAAAATGAAACTATTTCTCCAACAGAATTAGTCGTGACATTAAAAAATAACTACAGTTACCTTGCTAATCCATCCAATACCAGATGTACCCCTACCACTAATGGTGGCTGCATCTAATGTGTGAATCCGAGGAGTACTGCAGCAATATGCCCAAAATTCTTGGCCACTAGCATAGCTAGAGTGTGTACCACCCCACGCTTCTCTTCAGTTTTCCACCTCTGGCCCCCACAGAGGTGGAAAACTGAAGGGCACCAACTGCGAATGTTAAGAAAAAGAATAACAAAATTGGAGTGTGTGCTGATTTTCCCACTGGTTTAAACGAATGTCTTAAAATGTGCCACTATCTGCTACCTACTCCAGAGGATATTCTTGTGAAATTAAATGGTGGCAAGAATATTTTCTAAATTGGATCTCTCTGACACGTACCTACAAATTAGAGTACTCTTTTACTTGTTTCAGTCATTTGACTGCTGCCATGCTGGAGCACCGCCTTTAGTCAAGCAAATCAACCCCAGGATTATTCTTTGTAAGCCTAGTACTTATTCTATCTGTCTCTTTTGCCGAACCTTAGTGGACAATGAATGCTCTAAATACCTAACAATTAACACACATAAAGGACTGTATAAATACAACAGGTTACCATTTGGCTTAAAGTTGATTAAAAGTTGCACTAGCGATTTTTCAACTGATTATGGATGCAATGTTAGCGGACTGTGAAATCACAATTCCATATATGGATGATAAACTCATTAAGAGTGAATCCAGGGACCAACACGTAGAGCACGTAAAATATGTGCTCAAAAAAATTAGGGATTATGGCTTTACTTTGAGTGAAGAAAAGTGTGAATTTTTCTTACAGAAAAAAAGATATTTAGGACAAATCATTGACAGAAATGGACGTTGGCCAGATCTGTCAAGGGCAGACGCAATTAAAAATATGCCCCCTTCGACAAATATTGCGATTGTACAAGCCTTTTTGAGACTGGCAAATTATTACTAAAATCATATTCCAAATATGCATAAGGTGAGGGTTCCACTGAATAGTCTGCTAAAAAAAAAGATGTGAAGTGGAATTGGTCAGAAAATTGTCAAAAGGTGTTTGACAAAATTTTTAAAAATATTAACATCTGATTTGATGTTAGCACACTTCGATACTGCAGCAGAGATTTTTGTAGCTTCAGAGGCCTCTGAGTACAATATAAGAGCAGTAATGCTACATAAATATAAAGATGGTAACATGAAGGCAGTGGTTCATGCTTCCCATTCTCTGATATCAGCAGAAAAAATTATAATCAAATCAAAAAAGAGGCCATAAAAACATTTCACAGATTTTTACATAGTAGAAATTTTCAACATTCTATGGGCCGAAGAAAGGAATCCCTACCCATACTGTTAATAGGTTGCAATGCTGAGTACGATATTATTAAACTATGATTTTAAGCTGGAGTATATACCATCCAAGAAATTAGGTCACGCTAATTGTTTATCAAGACTGATTTCAAAAAATGCTAAACCATTTGAAGATACCTCGATTGCTGCTTTGTGAGCTGAAAATGAAATTAAAGATGTTTCATGTAATGTCATACGTGAACTACCAGTTATTTTACAAGACATAAAATCAAAATTCTAAAATGATAAATTCATTTTAAAAAATGAAAGAAATACTGAAGTGATAAAAACATGCACAACACAAATGCAAACCATTTCTCAATGTGTGACAATGTGTTGATGTAGGCACAAAGAATCGCAGTGCCAGTCGCACTACAAAAGCGATTATTAAAGGGATTTCACAATGGCCACCCTGGGATTTCGTGAATGAAATCATTAATAAGTTATGTATATTGGTCAACAATGGACCGTGACATTAAAGAATCAGTGAAAGCATGCAGAGGATGTGTCTTAGCTACAAAAGCTCCTACACTAAATGGCAACCATGGCCAAAAACAGATATTTCATGCTCCAGACTGCATGTTGATTACGCAGGTCCACTTAAGGGTGCATATTATCTTGTTGTGAAAGACGTTTTTCAAAGTGGCTGGATGTGCATAAAGGTAAAAAGCTGGCATTTGTGGTTACAATAAGCTTTTTACACAAATTGTTCGCCAGTTATGGTATTCCTCAAACCATTGTATCTGGTAATGGAACTCAGTTTACATCAGACATGTTCAGAAAATTTTGTAAAATATTCATCATTGAACATGTCACCACTCCACTGTATCATCCTAGGTGAAATGGACAAGCGGAGCGTTTTGTTGATACTTTGAAGAGGGCATTGGAAAAGGTAAACAATGAAGTAATGGATGAACTTGAACGTCAACAATTTCTAAGAGTAACACCTAATTGGGACATCCCATCTGGAATGTCACCCACAGAATTAAAGTTTACTAGAAAGATTAGATCCATTTTAGATAAGTTGATACCGAGTGAAAATAAGTAAAAGACAAACAAAAATTCTTCAAGTTACGTGACGAAGGTTTTTTAAAACCTATAGAAATGGTAAAGAAAGCTGGGAGGATGGTGTAATTATTAAACAAATTGGAAGGATATTATTCCTGGTAAAAGGGGAAAATGTCAAACATAAAAGACACATTAACCAACTTAAAAATAGATTCACAGAAAAAACAGTCACAAGAAATAAAATCCCCATGGAAGTATTGTATGACACGTTTGAGATACAAACACCCAAATAATTTGAAACTACACATTCTAGCACCAGAAAACGGAAAAGAACAGAAACACTGGAATTGAACCCCAAGTGTAAGAGATATTGAAACTCCAAACAGAGTTTATTTCTCAAAAGGAGAGATGTGAGGAGAGACTAATTCTAAAAAGGGGAGATGTTGTGGAAGGATTCCAACAACCCGCCAAGTGACTAAAGGTGGACTG
>NC_142940.1:25225025-25235025 GCF_046866305.1 Octopus bimaculoides
GCTAGCATGGGTTGGACGATTTGACTGAGGACTGGTGAAACCGGATGGCAACACCAGGCTCCAGTCTGATTTGGCAGAGTTTCTACAGCTGGATGCCCTTCCTAACGCCAACCACTCAGAGAGTGTAGTGGGTGCTTTTACGTGTCACCCGCACGAAAACGGCCACGCTCGAAATGGTGTCTTTTATGTGCCACCCGCACAAGCCAGTCCAGGGGCACTGGCAACGATCTCGCTCGAAAATCCTACAGGAGCCAGTCAGGCGGTACTGGCAACGGCCACGCTCAAAATGGTGCATCTCATGTGCCACCCGCACAAGAACCAGTCCAGGGGCACTGGCAACGATCTTACTTGGCTTGCCGGGTCTTCTCACGCACAGCACATTTCCAAAGGTCTCGGTCAGTAGTCATCGCCTCGGTGAGGCCCAATGTACGAAGGTCTTGCCTCACCACCTCAGCCCAGGTCTTCCTGGGCCTACCTCTTCCACGGGTTCCCTCAACTGTTAGGGTGTGGCACTTTTTCACGCAGCTATCCTCATCCATTCTCACCACATGTCCATACCAGCGCAATCGTCTCTCTTGCACGCCACAACTGATGCTTCTAATGTTCAGCTTTTCTCTCAAGATACTTACACTCTGACGGGTATTCACATTGACATTACACATCCAACGTAGCATACTGGCTTCATTCCTTGCGAGCTTACGTATGTCCTCAGCAGTTACAGCCCATGTTTCACTGCCATGTAGCATAGCTGTTCGTACGCATGCGTCATACAGTCTGCCTTTTACTCTGAGTGAGAGTCCCTTTGTCACCAGCAGGGGTAAGAGCTCTCTAAACTTTGCCCAGGCTATTCTTATTCTAGCAGCTACACTTTCAGCGCACCCACCCCCACTACTAACTTGGTCGCCCAGATAGCGGAAGCTATCAACTACCTCTAGTTTTTCACCCTGGAATGAGATAGAAGTTGTTTCCTGTTTGTTTGCAGTCTTTATTGCACCTGAACATCTGCCACAAACAAAAACTAACTTGCTAGTTAACCTGCCTTTGATGTTGCTGCACCTCTTATGTGTCCATAGCTTGCACCGGGTACATCTTATAGAGTTACTACCTACTCCTTTTCTACATACTGAGCAGGGCCATCTACCTGAAGGGGTTTGTGTTTTATCTACCTTCCTACTTATTAGGATTTTGGTTTTAGCTAGGTTGACTCTAAGGCCCTTCAATTCTAGACCTTGCTTCCACACCTGAAACTTCTCCTCTAGTTCTGATAGTGACTCCGCAATTAGGGCAAGGTCATCAGCATATATATATATATATATATATATATATATATATATATATATATGTTAAATCTCTGAACAAGGTATAAACAGTAACTGCACAACAACGTGAAGTATATTTGCCACTTAAATGAGGCTAAACCCTAAGAGTGAATGCTATTGTAGCTTGTAGCCCCAGGAGAACATCTCCTCCAGCTGGCTATTGACACACTTTCTGTGCCTTGTTGGTATTTGCAGAGGGAAGTCATCCTTCCCATCGTCGATCTGACGTGATACGCACAGACTCGGGTTTCTGGGTATTTACCCTTCGTCAGCATACGACAATCACTGATCTTCGATGCGAAGGGCTCCCAATGCAAATACATATATATTTTTCCAGTGACGAAAATTCACCGATCATTGTCACGTTGTCGTGCAGTTACTGTTTATACCTTGTTCAGAGATTTAACATTGCTTCTTTACACTTTTTCGAGATCAGTGAATTTTCGTCACTGGAAAAAGTCACAAGTAAAATTAAATTTAATCAAGTTAAGTTAAAAAAAATTAATAGACTAGCAGAACCTGTGAACGTTTCATGGATTTAATGGTAAACCCATTGGGTCATTTCTGAAACTTTATCCAAAAAACCTGAAAGCGTAACCTATGTTGTGTTTGTGTCAAAAGACAGATGCTCATCTGGTACTCATTGAGAAGTAAAGGAAATTGGAATGTGATGATTAATTAATGCACTTTATATATACATTTTATATAGTTTATGCACAATTTTATAGACTTAATGCACAGCACTCATAAAATAAATATTCACTCTTATTTTTCCATTTTTCACATAAACAAAATAAAAATTACATTTTAAAATTTACATTGTCACAATTTCATACCTAGAAAACAAAAACTTTATAATAAAAAAAATTATTTTAGATGTAAAATATAAGGATCACCATTTCATGGGGATAAAAATTTAATGCAACATGACATACTCTGAAAACCACATCGTTGGTAACATATAAGCCAAGACGATAAGTCAGAACCAATACATATTTTGATTTGTGTACACCTTTCAATTCACCACCACCTCTGCCAGCACCAGCACCAGCACCACCACCTCCACCACCACCACCACCACCACCATCATCATCATCACCGTCATCTCTCTCTCTCTCTCTCTCTCTCTCTCTGCCTTTCTTTAACCTCACCATCAGAACATCACCCCTCTGCTAAAGTTATATGCCTAACTCTCTTCCTCTATATCACTACCTTCAACTAACTTTTTTAACCACATAATAAATATTGTATTCCCACTGCCTCACATCATGGACAGTCCTCTCTCCCTATTTTTCTCTCTCCTCTCTTTCTTTTACTCTCTCTATCTTTTTCTCTCTCCCTGTTTTCTTCCTCCCTGTTTTTCCCTTGCTCTTCAACTTTCCCTTCAACTAACCATGTGAAAGTGGTACGGACGGGCTAAGTAACAGAGTGACAAGCAGAATTATTATAAGATGGTGTAACAAGATGTAGATAGCTGAGGACAGACTTATTTCAACTTGTCTGTGCATATCCCCAGTAATACACACATGCACGCACACGCATGCACATATATGTATACACATACACACACATACATATATATACACAGACACACATTATATATATACATACATACACATACATGTATATATACATATGCACAAATACACACACACATACACAAATACACACAAACACACACACACACACACACACACACATAATACAAGACCTGTACTGAAGAAGCTTAACACAGAATGTGCATATAATTTGTGAACAGTAGGTTGTTGAAATGAACCTGCAGTTACCTTCAAATATGAAAAGTAATATGTATATTCTATTGCACACATACACACATATATCTCTTTCTCTTACACTCTCCTGTCTTAGAAAGAACTTTTTCTTCACCCATTCCCTTCTGGTCATTTCAAAATGTAACCACTTGCGGATTGTTGGCAATTTTATTCCTCTGTCTTCCTTTTCTCTTGGACTTTCCTCAATCTCCTGTTTCTAACAAAGAACTTTGCTCGAAACATAAAACTACCTTTCTTTCTTTGAGCATCTGCTAATACTTTGCATATACCACGTGCTTGCATAGTTGTTTTTTTCTTGTTGTGTTTGTTCTTTGTTTCTTGGATTTACTATATATATATATATATATATATATATATATATATATATATATATATATATATATATATATATATGTATATATATATATATATATATAAATATATATATATGTATATAGATAGATAGATGTTTGTGTGTCTATATTCCTGTAACTTAGCAGTTTAGCAAAAGAGAATGATAGAATAAGTACTAGGCTTACAAAGAATAAGTCTTGGGATCGATTTGTTCAACCCTAGAAGAACAACTTCTCATAGCTTCTCATACCTTGGGAGTATTCTTTTGAAGACCCTCACATGTGAAAAAGACTTGGAGAACCAGATCAGAGCGGCCCACTCTGCTTTTGGTAGACTCAGCCAATGTGTATTCTTCAATCATGCACTGACCATCCAGACAAAGATCATAGTCTTCCATGTTATTGTCCTGTCAACCCTTCTCTACACTTGTGCGATTTGGATGCTGTACTGCCATGACTTTAAGCACCTTGAATGCTTCCAGCAATCTAAGATACAACAGATCCTCAATATTCGATGGGAAGATCATACTAACAACAATGAGGTTCTTTGCCATGCCCACCACCAAGCGTTGAAGCCACCATTCTTCACCATCATCTCCACTGGGTAGGGCATGTCTAGCATATGGAGCCCTCTCGTCTCCCGAGGATCATGCTCTACAGAGAACTTGCAATCAGAACAAGACCCAGAGGAGGTCTGAAATTCTGTTTTAAAGACCAGTACAGACAGACACTGGCTCAACCTAACATCCAGCCATCCTCATGGGAACAGATTGCCATGGATAGGACAGCCTGGAGGACTACTATCCGCAATGGAGACAGCTCCTTCAAGCAGAGCAGACAACAGAATGAGGAGGTAAAACGCAGGAGAAGTAAGGAGGATCTTTAACATCCTCGACCCGAACCGACCATTCTGTGCGAATTCCCCATGACTCTTTCACCATCGATTTGGACTCCAAAGTCACATTCGGCACAAACATCTGCTGAGGAGACTAGATGGAGACTGATGAATGCAATGTTCGGATACGAGCTCAAGCTGATGATATATATGTGTGTGTGTGTGTGTGTGTATACACATACACATATATGTGTATATACATATATATATGTATATGCACCTACATATATAAGTATATATACATATAGGCAGGGGACCAAAGACTCGAGGTATTTCGTGTTGCAAGACAGTGTAGGAGAGAGAATAGTGATGTTGTAGGAGAGAAATGTGTTCGCATGGATGATGGTACGCTTGCATTAAATGAGGATGCAAAGAAAGAGGTCTGGAGATGCCACTACGATAGATCGCTTAATAAAGAGAATGAATGGGAGAAAGAGAGCCTGCCGTATGTCGACCCAATAGAGGGACCAGCTATCCGAGTTGATAGTACCAGGGTAGATAAAGCAATTAAGAGTATGAAGACCGGGAAAGCCCCCGGCCCATCAGGAATCACTGCAGAGATGCTCAAAATATCTGGCAGTGTTGGCTATAGCCTAGTCACCCGTATTACGAACCAGGTGATACACGAAGGAGTCATACCCAATGACTGGTGTAGCAGCATCATAGTCAACTGCTACAAAGGTAAAGGTGACGCTTTAGATACAAATAATTACAGAGGCATCAAGCTGTTAGATCAGGTTATGAAAGTTACAGAGAGGGTCATAGCCCAACTAATTAGGGAGCGAATCAATTTAGATGAGATGCAGTTTGGGTTTGTGCCAGGTAAAAGCACTACTGATGCCTTATTTCTAGTGAGACAGTTGCAGGAGAAATACCTAGCTAAGGATAAACCTCTGTACCTGGCTTTCGTTGACATGGAGAAAGCCGTTGACAGGGTCCCCCGATCCCTTATCTGGTGGTCAATGAGGAAACTTGGGATAGAAGAATGGTTAGTGAGAGCTGTGCGAGCCATGTACAGAGATGCTGCCAGTAAGGTGAGGGTTGGAAATGAGTACAGCAATGAATTCCGGGTAGAGGTAGGGGTCCACCAAGGTTCCGTCCTCAGCCCCCTCTTATTTACCATAGTCCTCCAGGAAATCACAGAGGAGTTCAAGACAGGTTGCCCCTGGGAGCTCCTCTATGCTGATGACCTTGCCCTAATTGCGGAGTCACTATCAGAACTAGAGGAGAAGTTTCAGGTGTGGAAGCAAGGTCTAGAATTGAAGGGCCTTAGAGTCAACCTAGCTAAAACCAAAATCCTAATAAGTAGGAAGGTAGATAAAACACAAACCCCTTCAGGTAGATGGCCCTGCTCAGTATGTAGAAAAGGAGTAGGTAGTAACTCTATAAGATGTACCCGGTGCAAGCTATGGACACATAAGAGGTGCAGCAACATCAAAGGCAGGTTAACTAGCAAGTTAGTTTTTGTTTGTGGCAGATGTTCAGGTGCAATAAAGACTGTAAACAAACAGGAAACAACTTCTATCTCATTCCAGGGTGAAAAACTAGAGGTAGTCGATAGCTTCCGCTATCTGGGCGACCAAGTTAGTAGTGGGGGTGGGTGCGCTGAAAGTGTAGCTACTAGAATAAGAATAGCCTGGGCAAAGTTTAGAGAGCTCTTACCCCTGCTGGCGACAAAGGGACTCTCACTCAGAGTAAAAGGCAGACTGTATGACGCATGCGTACGAACAACCATGCTACATGGCAGTGAAACATGGGCTGTAACTGCTGAGGACATACGTAAGCTCGCAAGGAATGAAGCCAGTATGCTCCGTTGGATGTGTAATGTAAATGTGCATACCCGTCAGAGTGTAAGTATCTTGAGAGAAAAGCTGAACATTAGAAGCATCAGTTGTGGCGTGCAAGAGAGACGATTGCGCTGGTATGGACATGTGGTGAGAATGGATGAGGATAGCTGCGTGAAAAAGTGCCACACCCTAACAGTTGAGGGAACCCGTGGAAGAGGTAGGCCCAGGAAGACCTGGGCTGAGGTGGTGAGGCAAGACCTTCGTACATTGGGCCTCACCGAGGCGATGACTACTGACCGAGACCTTTGGAAATGTGCTGTGCGTGAGAAGACCAGGCAAGCCAAGTAAGATCGTTGCCAGTGCCCCTGGACTGGTTCTTGTGCAGGTGGCACATGAGATGCACCATTTTGAGCGTGGCCGTTGCCAGTACCGCCTGACTGGCTCCCGTAGGATTTTCGAGCGAGATCGTTGCCAGTGCCCCTGGACTGGCTTGTGCGGGTGGCACATAAAAGACACCATTTCGAGCGTGGCCGTTTTCGTGCGGGTGACACGTAAAAGCACCCACTACACTCTCTGAGTGGTTGGCGTTAGGAAGGGCATCCAGCTGTAGAAACTCTGCCAAATCAGACTGGAGCCTGGTGTTGCCATCCGGTTTCACCAGTCCTCAGTCAAATCGTCCAACCCATGCTAGCATGGAAAGCGGACGTTAAACGATGATGATGATGATGATGATGATATATATATATATATACACATACATATATATGTACACATCTATATACAAATATAAATATATATATACACTCACATGTATCTGTATACTTACACACACATGTGCATGCAGGTGTGTGAGAGACAGAGAGAGAGAGACTGAAGGGAATCTACTATTTAGAGAACAAGACATCAAAGTGAAGCACACCACATTTGATGGCTTGTCTGTACAACATAAATCAACTGATAAACAATCCATTCTGTTAGTAAAGTGTTAATCAATAAAAGAAAATTCACTGTTGTTTGGCAATCCACAAACCTAACAATATCCAAAATAGAATGGAACTTTCAGCGTGACATAATGTGATAATATAATGACAGAGAAATAAATTATATGGTCTCACTACAATGTTTCATTAGGATATTTTATTATGATGTAACATCATACATTCGGTTATGTAGTAAGACATGCAACATCCATAAGATTATGCAAAACAACATTATATAATAACCATAAATCATCAGGCAACAACATGCAGGTGAATATTTGACAGGTTGCTTAACCAGCAGGTTCAATAACACATGTACTCCCAGAGAAAGAATATCGAACAGTTCAATATAGAAGTAGGTGAAAGGATAATCTGCCAATCAGAAATTGTAGGTAGTGCAACTAGACTGTCAAATAAAGATAGATATCCTAAATAGAATCCTCAAGCAAGAAGATTTGGTGGAAGATAGAGTTATTGTACAAGAAAAGTTGAATGGCATATTTTATTTTCAACTGTCTTCAAATCTACTGACTTGAGTCTAACAGTATGAATTCCTTATCATAGAGACCAGCACCAAGTTTAAAATTGAACCCATCTATTCTTTGAAGTAATCAGCTGACACATCCATAAAGGGACTATATATTAAATTTATTTTATTGCATAGCATTGTTATGACAGAGAGATGGATAAAATTGGTACCATCCCTCAGTGGAATTTGAACTTAGAATGTAAAGATGGACAAAATGTCACTAAGCATTTTGACGAGCATGCTAGCGCTTCTGCTAGCTCACCGCCTTTACAAAGACAATAATTTTAAATGGATAAAAAAACATAAAATGTGTTAAATTAACATAGTAACAGAAAAGATATGACTGCCAACATAAGACTCACACAGATATAATCAAGAATAAATGAAAATTAAGCCTATATCGGTAGTTATAAGTTTTAAAATTGATATCCAATTCATAATATATAAATTTTACTTTAGCTTAAAGCCAGAAAATGAGAACCAGCTTTTTAAATAGGTAATTTGAAGTTATGAAGACACCTTTAGACAATATTCTCAATACTATTATAAAAGGTGGCTAGTAACAATTGCTGGTTAACTTGTAATCAGCATGGGAAGGTTAAAAGCTTCGTTGAGGAATCTGAGAGGAGCAAGTTGTTGTTACATCGAAGGCATCGCACTAAAAAAGAGGGTTAGAAAGTGCGCAAAGCGCTTTAAGTACTGGTTTTACTATGCATGCACACTTGAGGGGCTTCCGGGAAGGCAAGTCCCTTGCACATGCGTAGATTGTACTTCCTTAATGGCGGCCATAATTTCACGCCACTACACTATAATACAGTCTATATACAGCTGGTAACAAAAATTACACTTTTACTGAGATCCAAAAACTCCAAAGAAACTGAGATTAGTGACAATGGAATTAACAAATATGGTTCCAGTATGTGCAAGATTAGGGTTAGGGTTAGGACCACTTATGGTTCTTGAAAGTTTTGTTCTCAAATAGCTGACACATCCAGTATATATACACATCCTCATTATCGTCATCATTTAATGTCCGCTGTCCATGCTGGCATGAGTTACATGGTTTGACCAGGGCTGGCATGCTGGAAAGCTACAACAGACTCCAGTCTGGCTTGGCAGGGTTTCTACAGCTGGATGCCCTTCCTAACACCAACCACTTCGAGAGTGCAATGGGTGCTTTTATGTGCCACCAGCATGGGTGCCATTTGCATGACACCACCATCTTCCATGACTGCAATTTTACTTCTCAAGCGTGACATAATGCCAAAGGTCTTGGTCATTCATCGTTGCCTCTGTGAGGTCCAACGCTTGAAAAGAACTTTCCACGTACAATCTGCATCATTCACTTTGCCTTTGTAAAGCCCAATTCTCGAAAGGTGCTTTTTATGTGCCACCAGCATAGGTGCCAGTTACGTGACACCAGCATTTGTCACAACTATGATTTCAGTTGGCTTGATGGGTCTTCTCAAGCACAGCATATCACCAAAGGTCTTGGTCACTAGTCATTGCCTCAGTGAGGCCTAAAGTTCAAAGATCATGCTTCACCACCATGTCCCATGTCTTACTAGGTCTACCTCTAGCATGAGTTCCCTCTACTGTTAGAGATCAGCACTTCTTCGCACAGTTGTCCTCATCCATACACATCACATGACCATACCGGTGCAGTCGTCTCTCTTGCATGCAGTATCTGATGCCTCTTATTCCCATTTTTCTCTCAAAACGCTTACACTTTGTCGAATATGCACACTGACATTGCACATCCAGCAAAGCATACTGACTTCATTTCTTTCAAGCCTACACATGTCCTTGACTGTCACAGCCCATGTTTCAGTGCCATGTAGCATAGTTGTTCACACAGATATCATACAATCTGCCTTTCACTCTAAGAGAAAGGCTCTATGCTGCCAGCAGAGGTAGGAGCTCTCAGAACTTTGCATAACCTATTATTATTCTCACAGCTATGCTCTTAGAGCATCCACTGCTACTAATTTGGCTACCTAGATAACGGAAGCTATCTACTGCCTCTAGCTTACCCCAATGGCAGTTGATTGAGTCTATTTTCTGTACATTTTCAGTGTTTATTATACCTGTGCATCTTTCACATGCAAAAGCTATTGTCCCTGTTAACCTTCCTCTGATATTGCTACACCTGTTATGTGTCCATAGCTTACACCAGGTAAACTCATGGAGTTTCTACAGATCGAGCAGGGTTATCTATCTAAAGGGATTTGTAATTTGTGTGCTTTCCTATTTACTAAGACTTATATATACATCTGCTTTCCTACTTACTAACACTAAATATATATATATATATATATATATATATATATATATATATATATATATATATATATATATATAAATG
>NC_142940.1:25237525-25250025 GCF_046866305.1 Octopus bimaculoides
CATACATACTGGCCAATATATGAACACAAAAGCTGGAAAAATACTCAAAATTGCAAATATGAACTGCAAAAGCAGAAATTTAATTTACTGCATCAAATGCCTGAATTGTGAAGAACTATTTGTGGGTCAGAGTGAAAATGCACTATCAGAACGTTCACGCATGCACCGACAGCAAATTAGAGATGTAGATGTCCATCAGATACCTTTAAGTAACCATCTAGCAACATGTGGTTAGAAAATATTTATATTTCCATTCCACAAGCTACACAGTCCAAGTGAAATAGAGAGAAAACTCAGAGAAATTAACTTTATTGATAAATTCCAATGCAAGCTAAATAAACAATAATAATAATACTTAGAGGTACTATTTCTACTACTACGGCCACTAACACTAACAACAACAATACTAAAGGTACTCATTATGATGATAGCAGGAAAATACTAGCTAAGTCAAGAGAAAAGTCAGTAAAAATAATCTTATTTAGAGTTGTGCTTTAATATGTGAAGTGCCTCCTTCAGGCAAAATTTACAGGTTGAGCGTTGACCTCGATAGGGAGGCCCTGAGTCCAATATGGACCATGATAGAGTATAGGATATATTTGCATTTTTTGCAAACTTTGCCTGAAGTAGGCACTCCACATATTAAAGCACAACTCTCCAGCTCTGCCAAATAAACATAATGAGGCACTAAACACATACAATCACCGCTTTTTTCAAACATTCAAATTCTACCACAAATCCAAATGCCAAAATGACCATACAGTACATTTCCACAATACCCCTTAGATAATCCCTATGACCTTATAAATCTATATTTTAACTTCTAGCCCCTATCTAACCCCTCAGTTATACTCATACTAGAATTTCACAACCATCTAATTATATTTGCGTGTGTGCGCATCCATGCATATGTGCATGTATATGTGAGTGTGCATGTCTATGCGCATACGTATGTATGTGTCTATATGTGGATGTATGTATGTATATAAGGTATATATACATGCGTATACAGGGGTGATAAGACATACAGATACAGATATATGTGGGTGGGCATGTATCCACATACATATGACACTCCTTAAATCTTTATATATCTCTCTCCATAATCCCCCATTCCCTCTATCTTTCTACACTCTAATATCTTTCTCTCTCTTTCACCCTTATCCTCCCGTTTCTACCTTATTATATTCACTGACCATTCTGGTAGACTTTCCCTTATCTCTATTTTTTGTATTCCTTTTATTATTTTCTTCTTCCTTTTTCTTCTATTTCTCTTCACTTTTTTTCTTTTCCTTTATTCCTCTCTTCCTGTTTTCAATTTGACCCTATTAATACATCCCCTGCTTTTAGGTCACTTTAAACAGAACCCTTTATTCAATAACACTGTGTATAAACTCTGCATTTGGAATGACCAATTTCAAAGACTGTTGGATTTTACTCATAGGGAATTGTAATCTAAATGATGGATTTACAAAGGCAACGACCAATCTTAAAGACTATTGGATTTCACTCACAAGGTATTGCTCGTATGTATACCATTGTGCCTAAACAGTGGATTTACAAATACAATATCCCTACATTCACTCTCTATTTCCTATCTTAAGTAAACTAACTATTGCTTAAACATCCTCTCACACCACCTCCGATGAAGGGATATAATAAATATCCTGGAAACAGCTGTACGACCTTCTATTTATAAATGTTCTATATTATACACAGCCTTGGGTTTTTTTTATCTCATTACGAAATCCTTATATATATGTATGTATGTATGTATGTATGTGTAATCTTCAAGTTTAGGGAGGTAAAAAAAAGTAAATAAAAATAATTAAAATACAAGGGAAATAACTTAACGTCTCGAAGATTACGTATGTATGTATACATACATACGTATATATATATATATATATATATATATATATATGTGTGTGTGTTGTTGTACTTGGGGATGGTCATATTGCCAGTTTATCCAATAAAAACACACGCACTGTATATTTGGTGTTAACTTGCTTCAGCTTTATATTACATTATATTACATTAATCCTATTATATATATATATTATATATATATATATATATATATATATATATATATATATATATATTGATTTTTGTTTATTTTTATGTGTCTTGACCATAGGTGTACTGATGAATAAAAGATGCAGTTTACTGCATAGTTTGCTGCGTTAATTATGAAACCATTGGTTTACCGTTAAGTTAAAAGTTTTTAGGAGGTTAGCTTTGAAAGTTGCATTCCCTCGCGATCGGTAAAAATGTGCTTATTTTGGTAGTTTTGACTTATGGAGTCCTTCTAAGTGTGAGGCATTATTGTATAGTAATGCCCTTATATAAATTAAATTATATATATTTATGGAAAAAAATTATGGTTTTTTTTTTTTCCTTATGAGGATTTTCGCGCTAACTACTTGATAAATTCTTATAAAGATTTTATCCTAACATTATATTATATATATATGTGTGTGTGTGTGTGTGTGTGTGTGTGTGTGTGTGTTAGAGAGAGAGAGACGGTCGCATATATTCATGATACTGACTTAATTATATCCCTGAGACATACAGGGAATAAATATGTGAACGGGCTTTTCTCCCAAACAAAAACGTTATCATTAAAGGGAGGTCACTCTGTTTCCTAAGTAGTTTCCCTTGAAAGCTTCATTTTCTTTTGAGTTTGAGACTAAATTTGATTAAATAGGTTAAAGACGCTCGAGCCAGGGCCGTCGTGCCCTTTAATTACCCAAAATGTTATTGTTCAATGTATCCTTTCTAAGGTTGTGACCTGGGATAGATTTTGCTGTAGTTTAAGTTCCTTCGCAGGCTCGATAGTACTTTATTGTCATTTCAAACAAACGAGAGCATTATGGTAGTTTCTCACCCTGCTAGAATCAACTGCCAAATTTCCATCAAACCATATCCTTACAGCATAATAAAGGAAGGTGGCGAAGGTAAAGAATATGCACACCACCCGTTTTCGGCGTTTAGGGTTACGGTAACGGTTAAGATTAAGGTCACGTCCAAAACGGGTGGTGTGCGTATTCTTTACCTCCGCCAGAAATGTCATACTGGTTAATGTAATCCTAGACTGTCTGTAATCTACACAGAAAATGGAATGTTCACAAGTGGAACCCGTTCGCTTGATCAAGGCTGACCTGAGGCTAAGCAATAATTTAAACTATTCTGGGGAGAACAAGGGATGCTGTAAATATATAACTGGCAAGGTCTGAGTGCACGTTCTCCTATGTATCTGCACTACTCTGCAATCATTCACACTGGCTCTGTAAGACTAATTTTGATTTTTTTTTTTATAGCTTTCTTTTATCCCTAACATCATCATCATCATCATCATCAACATTTAACGCCGTTTTCCACACTGGTATGGATTGGATGGTTTGACAGGAACTAGCAAGGCCAGGGGCCACTGGCTTTCATAGTCTATTTTGGCTTGGTTTCTATAGCTGGACGCTCTTCCTAGCACCAACCACTCCACAGAGTGTACTGGTTGCTTTTTACATGGCACCAGCATACACCAATAATATTTTACAAGTGTCAAAAATAACCAGTAAACTGTCAACTCATTACATTATTAAATTCAGTAAATTGTATTTCATTTGGATATTTGGTCTTGCAGTTTGTGGCCATCAGCATGGATGCATGGCTAAAATATATCACTACACCACTACTTTGTTTTAGGTTCAAAAGCCTTGTGCAACATCTTGGCCAAGTACCTTCTATTGTAGACTCAGAGGAACTGAAGTCTTGTATATGAAATTTTGTAGATGGAAACTACATACAAAGCTCATCGAGTTTTAAACTTAATATAGCATCATGTTTAGCATCCACCACTTGGCACTTGTCATCAGAGGATAACTTCCTTTTCTCTCCCTTTCACTCTTCCACCAGTTTTAGAGGTTCTAAAAGGATCAAAAATACTACCCTTCTTCCTCAGGTTAACCCATTATAAAAAAAGAAAATGAAATAAACAAACATGAGATTCTTATTTGAAAACTATTTGACTGAACTCTATGCTTGAAACTTAATATATGAAACTGAACTTATGCTTCTTAAACTCTTGGGTAAAGCACAAGTGTTACAGTATTCTGTTTCTCTTCTATTAAAGGCTTTATGCTTTTAGTTAATAAAATTAGTATAATTGGTGAAATATTATCAGAATGTTTAAAGGTATACAGTCTCAGGCCTGGCTTAAAAATAGTGGTGTCTTTAGAACAGACAAGCAAACAATAATATAATGACTTGAGTCAAGGCAATGAGCAGACAGAATCATTAACATGCTGTGTGAAATCCTCAGTGGCATTTTGTCCATCTTCACATTCTGAGTTCAGATTCTGCTGAGGTCCACTTTGCCTTTCATCCTTTTGGGGTCAATAAAATAAGTACCCAGTGAGTACTGGGGTTGATGTAATCAACTTACTTCTTCCTCTAAAATTGCTGGCCTTGAGCCAAAGTTTGAAAACAATATAATGACCTGAGTCCTTTAGTTATTATTTTTCTTGTATTTACTTTATTTGATACTAGCAGTAATACCCATCGTTAATTGGGTAATTACTTTTGCTCTTTCTCGGGAGCCACATTCAAAGTGTCATTATATATAGAGAAAGATTTACTCCTCCTGTATCATCATCATCATCATCATCGTTTAACGTCCGCTTTCCATGCTAGCATGGGTTGGACGACTTGACTGAGGACTGGTGAAACCGGATGGCAACACCAGGCTCCAATCTAAATTTGGCAGAGTTTCTACAGCTGGATGCCCTTCCTAACGCCAGAAGAAAAAAACATGTTATAATTGAAGTAGAAAAAAGGTCAATTTCATACACGAGCTTCTGTTTGTTTATTATATGACAATAATAAGTGAGTTGTATGTGTTATTTATATATCAATACAGTCATGACAATTATATAATACACAAGGCTTTGGTTGGCACAGAGCTGTAATGAAAGGGAATTGACCAATGTGCCGCACAGTGGGGCTGAACCCAAGGCAACATAGTTGGAAAGCAAGTTTCTCAATCATGCAACCACACCTATAAAGGAGAGACACGTTTTGGATAATATATTCCTTGATACAATATGCTTAACAAAAAGATGGGATGTTTATGGTGAGAAGACCTTTGATTTTAATATTTACTCAAGTAATGCAACAACTAACAATGCTACACTATACAGGGTGTTCCAGAATTAACTATGTTTCAATGAAATTGAGCAAAATTTTAAAAGAAACTGACAGAATTTTATGTTTATTACCAAAACAAATAGATTTATAAATCTTACGTCAAACTTTTATTGAAAATTTTCAATGTCTGTAACCCTGCATACTTCAAATCTCTCCTTAGTATCGTGAAACACATTTTGAAGCATTTCAGGAGTTAGCTCCTGCACTGCAAACTGAATGCATTCTTTAAGCTCAGCTAAATGATTGCTCCATCTTGGGGATGGAGGTAAAGAAAATGACTGCAGCCATATTGGGAAAAAGCTGTCATAGACAAATAAGAGGGGTCCAACAGGAATGAAAATGAAATTATAAACAATTCAAAATCACTTTTAACACATATTAAACATGATAAACATAAATAAAAGTGAGTTTAAAAATAAAATGCATCCGATTTCACTCAAATCATCATTAATTCTGGGACATCCTGTATTTAGCTTGTCCGACTAAATGGGGGAGGGAACACAGGGGAAACTTATTACAGGTGGCAAGTGTAGCTTCCGGAAGTGGTCACACAGTCAAACCCAAATGGCTGTGAGTCACAACAGCTGTTTGTTTTTTGTATGAACATTTTGCATTATATAGTTCAGACATGGATGACATAGAAAGCAGACATGCTTTCAGGCCATGCTGTGTTGCACAGGATTGGAAACATGAAACATCAACAGGGCACTTTTGGAGAATGGATGAATGGGTTTGTTGTGCCTTTACTCAGCCATACTCATACGCACATGGCCCAGTGGTGCACAGGATGGTAACATGAGACATCAACATGGTGCCAACAAAAATTTTAATGTTCTCATTTCCTCTCCCAAACTGGACACAAAGATTTTCATGAAATATTATACACTATTTATGATGCATAAGTAGTGTCAATATTTTATCATAGGAAAATGGCCTAAAACAAAGACAAAACCCATAGTCGGCGTTGAAAATTTTTTTTAGTCAACAGCAATTTGAGGAGCCTGATTAATGTCTGTTGCAAATTTGGAGGAAAGTGACTGAATACTTTTCATTTTACAGGCCTTAACACTGTGAAAATGCTTAAAAAATGCAATTTATCTGCTCTTGGGCCAGCACTGGGCAAGAAGTTGAAAATTTTTTTGGCTAATGACACTCCATAAACCTTATGTAAAGCATATGTAAAATTTCATTAAAATCGGTTGGGTAGATCAGAGTTATAATGACATGACAAACACACAGGCAGATACACATCCTTTGTTTTATATATAGATAGATAGATAGATAGATAGATAGATAGATAGATAGATAGATAGCTAGATAGATAGACAGATAGATAGATAGCTATCAGTGAAATTAAAACAAACAAAGAAAGGGATTTTATAAGTGTCTCTATTTGGGGAATGATGTAGGACATGTTTATGCTGATCTCTGATGGAAATCACTTTGTGGAAACTTATCCTTTGTAATATTTGAAAATTACATCTGATAAATAATAGTTTAATAATAAATATATTTGACTTATTTCATAAAATAAATCTATTAAAGGCTTTCATCATGAACGTTTTCTAAGCTAGAACTTAAAGCTGGTTAATGTACTAATACTAAGCCAATCATCATAGCTCACAATCACTCTGTGGGGGGGGGGACCATATAAGTCTTACTTTGAACATACCAGTTGAGAGTCCAACCGATCGTTAGTTGCCTCAACAGCAACAGCTGTTTCTGCAGCTGCTGTTCTTCTTTGCTTGGTTACTCCTACTTTACCCAAAAATATTTTATGCACTTCTGTGATCCACTAAGCATGAGAAATTTAAAGAGGTCCTAGTTGAAGCATTTGATGAAAAGAAGGAGAGACAGACATATAGCAGAGAGGACTATAGGAAGTTCCTGTGAAGCAATCTACTGAGGGACACAGGCCAAATTAGAGGTTGGGGCAAAGTTTTAACTTGAACAAAGGTGATAAGGTGGTGGAGCATGGAAGTAGACAAGGCCATAAAAGCAAAGAGATTGGTTTTGAAACACTGAGAAAATGGAAGCAACAAGGAATTATATCAAGTAGCTAGAAGAGAATCAAGGCAACTGGTTTATTTAGCCAAGGAGAAAGCAAAAAGGAAGAGGTTTACCAATGTTTTGCAGTGTGAGGATCAGAGGTGTAGGATATTCTGGAATGCAATGCAGTGTATCAGAGAAAATTGAGATGTTGTGGGAGAAAAGTGTGTATAGATGGATAATGGTATGCTTGCATTTAATGATTCTGAAAAGAAAGAGGCATGGAAATGATACTATGAAAGGTTATTAAAATGTGAAAAATGCAAGGAAGAAAAAAAGTCTTCCAAATGTGGACCAAACAGCGGTACCAGTTATTCTAATAGACATCAATTTAATAGACAAGTCAATTAAGGATATGAAGGCTCTCACTAATCATTCATCTATCCTTAGTTTCCTCATTGACCACCAGATAAGGGATCAGGGGACCCTGTCAAAGGCTTTCTCCATGTCAACAAAAGCCAGGTACAGAGGTTTATCTTTGGCTAAGTATTTCTCCTGCAGCTGTCTTACCAGAAATATAGCATCTGTGGTGCTTTTCCCTGGCACGAACCCAAACTGCATCCCTAATTAGTTGGGCTATGACCTTCATTACCTGATCCAACAATTTAATACCTCTGTAATATATTTGTATCTAAAGCGTCACTTTTACCTTTGTAGCAGTTGACTATGGTGCTGCTACACCAGTCATTGGGTATGACTCCTTCATGTATCACCTGGTTAACTATACAGGTGACTAGGCTATAGCTGACACTATTAGATATTTTGAGCATCTCTGCAGCGATTCCTGATGAGCCAGGGGCTTTCCCTGTCTTCATACCCTTAATTGCTTTATCTACCAAGGTACTGTCAATTCAGATAGCTGGCCCTCTGTTGAGTCAGCATTTGTCAGACTCTCTTTCTCCCATTCATTCTCTTTATTTAGCAACCTTTCATAGTGGCGTCTCCAAACCTCTCGCTTTGCAGCCTCGTTTAAGGCAAGTGAACCATCATCCATGCGGACACATTTCTCTCCTACGACATCACAATTCTCCCTCACACACTGTCTTGCAACATGAAATACCTCAAGTCTTTGATCCTCATAGCGCAGAACATTGGCAAATGTTTTTCTTATCTGCTTCCCCTCTGGCTAAATAAGCCTGTCTCCCAGCTTCCTTTCTGGCAGTCTGATACCTGAATTAATCTCAGTCAGATAACTGAATTAATCTCAGTGCAGAGATACACATATTTCATCTCCCAAACTGTACTGTCAATTTCCTCTTCTTGGAGCCACCATGGTATCTACCTCGCATTCTCAATATCAACCCATACCACGATTGAACACCATCTTATATTAGCTATTGACCACCCTTCATATTTGTTTGCCACTCTTTCTCTACTCTTACATCCTTCTGATTTCTGCCTTTATTACCACACATCCTCCAGCTACCCCCACACTTTATATCATCTTTATATCATTTCACATCTTTAGAGTTTAATACAATGCTACTCACCCCTACTCCCCTTTTTTGTTCTGCCACTTATCCTGTCACTTCCCCCTACCAAACTGATATTCGCCATTGACCATGCCACCCACCTCTGTTTACTATTTGCTGCATCAGCAATATCCTTATATTCCCTCCCTCTAACTATCTGCTGCTCACCTCACACTCTTGCAGATTTATCTTATCCTTTGTCCCTGTCCTTTTCTACTATTTCTCTGCACCCATTCCCCATACATTCACCTTCTTGTACTGTGAGGGTGCAACCTGGCATTTCAAGATCACCATCTCCTTTTTCCCATCTGGGGTAGCCTTATATCTCCTCGACAGCATGACCCCTCTATCATACACTTGTGTCTCAACACCTGGCATAAGCTACTGCTCTCAATGCTACACCCTTTCAATCAAGTTTTGTGAACAACTTGGCAACCTCACAAGAGCTAGTAACCCTAAAAAGCACCCAGTACAATGTGTGAAGTGATTGACTGGTGTTGGGAAGGGCATCCAACTGTAGAAACCAAGCCAAAACAGTCCTCTGATCAGTCAGATATTGTCAAATTGTTCAACACATGCAAGCATGGAATATGGAGGCTAAGTAATGACGACAACAGTGGTAGCAGCGGCAGGGGTGGCAGCAGCGGTGGTGGCAGTAGTGATGGTGCCGATGACGACAATGATGATGATGATAGTGGCAGAGGAGGAAGAGGTAAGGAAGGAAGTGGAGGAAGAAGAGTAGGGAATTAAAATAATACTGTAATTATTATTTAAATGATGAAATCTTATATATATATATGTGTGCAAACACAGGCACACACACACTGATATATTCATACATACAACACATATACAGACTCATACACATTGCTTCATCAATTCCATCAGATTTGTAAAACATTACAAACAAAAGGAATTTGTCCTACTATCATTACTACCACCACCACCCCTACTGCTACTACACTTACATAACCTCCACTCCATCATTACAGCCACTGTCACTAGTACTATCACCACCACTACAATCTCTGTCCCTAATATAATTAACATGACTTCACCTACACCACTGCTACCATCAACACCACTACACACACATTATCACTGCTATCACAACATTACTACCATCAACACTGCTACATATGCACTACCACCACCACCACCACCACCACTATAATCCTTACTACCATCAACACCATCACCATCACAATACCACATATATTGCTCCCATTGCAACAGTACCAACATCAACAACACCACCACCACCACAGGCAATCAAAGCTATCATCACATCACAATTAAAACACTACAAATAAGAGACAGAAGACCTTTATGTGGTAACCAAAGCCATAAGAAATAGCAGCCAAATTTTTTATCAAATTGCACATTATCATCTTGAACAAAGAAAGATACAATAGACAATGTAGTTCCTGACAGACAACAAAATGATGAGATAGTCATAACCTTTGACCACAAACTACTAGTAATCAAGGCTAGACAACAAAGACCTAGACCTAAACAACAGGTAACAGTGTTATACATACTAACATCACCATTATCTTCAGACTACTACTACTGGCCATACAATGCTACCCACCACCAGCACTGCTATGACCCCATCACCAACTCATTCATACCAAAATGTTTAAACTATCACCACCACCACTATTTCACTAACACCACCACCGCCACCATCTCTCCCAACATGTTATCCCCACTGCCACTTCACTTCATGCATGGTTCATCAAAACTACAATTTCCATCTAATTAACTAATTATTGTATTGTTGTTGAGAAATTAGATCTAATCAATGTGTGTGTATATTTGTGTATATGTATGTATATTTGTGAGGGTGAGTATTTGTGTAAATATATATGAGTGGTTACTTGTGTGTGTTTAAGCATGTGAACAAGTACTTGTGAGTGTGTGTGTGTGTGTGTGAGAGAGAGAGAGAGAGAGAGAGAGAGAGAGAGAGAGGGGGAGAGAGGGAGAGAGGGGGCAGAGAAAGAGGTTTGGGGTCAGAGTTGCAAAGAGTGCAGCTTCTTGTGTCATTGTATATTTATTGATGTGATATGTCATGTAGTCTTTCTTGATGATGGAGATGAATTATGGCTTCTCATGCATGAGTGGCAGAATTAATGATCAATAGGAGATACACATATACACATGCCCATGTCTATATATATATATCATCATCAACATCGTTTAACATCTGCTTTCTAAGCTGGCATGAGTTGGACGATTTGACTGAGGACTTACAAACCAGATGGCTGCACCAGGCTCCAATCTGATCTGGCAGAGTTTCTACAGCTGGATGCCCTTCCTAACACCAACCACTCCAAGAGTGTAGAGGGTGCGTTTACGTGCCACAGGCACAAGGGCCAGTCCAGCAGCACTGGCAACAACCTCACTCAAATATTTTTCAAGTGCCAGTAAGGCGATGCTAGTAACGATCAAGCTCGAATGGTGCTTTTTATGTGCCACTGGCATGGAAGCCAGTCAACGCTCAGATGGTGCTCTTAGCACTCCACTAGCACGGATGCCAGTCATCGAATTTGATTTCGATTTCGATTTCACTTGCCTCAACAGGTCTTCGCAAGCAGAGTTTAGTGTCCAATGAAGGAAAGGTACGCATAAGTGGGCTGGTTACACCTCTGGCATAGGCCACGGGTTATGGTCTCACTTGGCTTGCCAGGTCTTCTCAAGCACAGCATATTTCCAAAGGTCTCGGTCACTAGTCATTGCCTCGGTGAAGCCCAATGTTCAAAGGTCGTGCCTCACCACCTCATCCCAGGTCTTCCTGGGTCTACCTCTTCCACAGGTTCCCTCAACCGCTAGGGTGTGGCACTTTTTCACACAGATATCCTCATCCATTCTCGCCACATGACCATACTAGCGCAGCCGTCTCTCTTGCACACCACATCTGATGCTTCTTAGGTCCAACTTTTCTTTCAAGGTACTTACACTCTGTCGAGTATGCACACTGACATTACACATCCATCGGAGCATACTGGCTTCATTCCTTACAAGTTTATGCATGCCCTCAGCAGTCACGGTCTATGCTTCACTGCCATGTAGCATGGCTGCTGCATGTATGTATGCATATGTGTGGGGGCGCAAGCATATGAATGCAAAACAAAAGGGAAAAACTAGTATTTCAATAACAGATGTGGAGTCGATTATAAAATTTTAATGCATCTGAAAATAATTCACAAAGCATCATCTGGTTACTTGGGAGAAGCTCATAGTACAGAATTCCTTTCCAATCCCACCAGACACAAAGCAAGACTTTTTTAGGGTGAAGACCTGCTTTTGGGGTGGCTAATGGTGGCTCATGTTGCTTACTCCAGGATCGCTTTCTCTGAACATTTCGGTAGATAATCCATTTCTCATCACCTGTCACAATTTGCTTTAAAAAAGGTGCGTTTTCATTCCGTTTATAAAGCGAATCACAGATGGAAATGCAATCCAAAATGTTCTTCTCACTCAACTTTTGTGGTACCCAACCATCGTAGCGATCTGTGTACCCAAGCTTTACCAAGAGCTCATGAACAATGGATTTTGATAGGTTGAGGCTTTCTGCCAATTCTCGGGTTGTGCAATGTGGGTTATTCTCAATTAATAACTTGATTTGGTCATCATCTGTAATGGCTGGTCTGTCTGATCGCTCTTTATCAATTAGGCTACAATCTCCAGCTCGGAAGCTTGTGAACCACTTCAGTACAGTTCTTTCGGATAAAGAAACATCACCGTAAACTGCGCATATTTCTTTGGCTG